>NC_041021.1:23851275-24151275 GCF_004193775.1 Glycine soja
TATGGTCATCTTCCCCTTTTGTCAAAGACTCAATGTCTTTCGACCGAGACTATTCTTAGTCTCCCTTTGCTATCCAGAGACAATCAAGTTTGTGTAGAAGCAAATGCCTTTGGTGTTTTGATGATGATCATGATGATTTGATGAAATGATGCAAACGGGCTTTCCAATTTTAAATTCAAGACAATGGTCCAAGAATACAAGCCACAACATCAAGATGATCACTAGTATTTTAGGAAGGGAATTCCTAATTGATATACCAAAAGGTTTGGCCAAGTAATTTAAGTTAAAAAGTGTTTTTCAAGAGATTTACTCTCTGGTAATCGATTACCAAAGGATGTAATCGATTACCAGTGGCCAAAAATGCTTTACAACAGCTACTAAATATTTGAATTCAAATTTTAGACTGTGTAATCGATTACACAATATTGGTAATCGATTACCAGCAGTTAATAATCGTTTTAATTCAAATTTTAAAAGCTGTAATCGATTACACAAATCCTGTAATCGATTACCAGACAAGATTTTCAGAAAAATATTTCTAAGAGTCAGAACTTCTCAAAAGGTTTTTACATGACCACCAATGGTCTATATATATGTGACTTAGAACACAAATTTGCTCAGAGTTTTTCAGAACAACAAGTGTTTATTCTCTCAAAGAGCAAAATCATTTTATCCTCTTAAGAATTCCTTGGCCAATTCAATTGCAATTCATTAAGGAATCATTGGAGTGATCAGATTGTAAAATCTATCTCTTTCAAGAGAGATTCATTCTTCTTCTCTTTCTAATTCTCTAAGGGATTAAGAGACCGAGGGTTTCTTGTTGTAAAAGAATTTTGAACACAAAGGAAGGATTGTCCTTGTGTGTTCAGAACTTGTAAAAGGATTTTACAAGATAGTGGAACTCTCAAGTGGGTTGCTTGGGGACTGGACGTAGGCACAAGGGTGTGGCCAAACCAGTATAAATCTGAGTTTGCACTTTCTCTTCCCTTAAACTCTTTTATTTATTATTGTTTTATATTTATATTCAGATTGTTCTATTTGAATCAATATTTAAGAAGTTCATTGTTAACAGAATTTGTAACTTGAATAGAAAGTGAAATAGAATTTTAATTGGGGAAATAGTTTGTAATATCTTAATTCAACCCCCCCCCTTCTTAAGATAACTGAGGCCACTTGTCTAACAAGTGGTGTCAGAGCTCCATTCTTGTATAAAGTTTAGGAGCTTCAAGAAAAATGGCCTCAACAAACTTTTTATTTCCAGAAGGAAATTCTATCAATAGACCTCCAATCTTTAATGGAGAGGGTTACCACTACTACTCGAAAACCCGAATGCAAATTTTTATTGAGGCAATAGACTTAAGTATTTGGGAAGCCATAGAAATAGGGCCTTATATACCCACCACAGTAGAAAGAATTACAATAGATGGAAGCACATAAAGTGAAAGCATAACAATAGAAAAACCTAGAGATAGATGGTCTGAAGAGGATAGAAGAAGAGTACAATACAATTTAAAAGCCAAAAACATAATAACATCTGCCCTAGGAATGGATGAATATTTTAGGGTTTCAAATTGTAAGAGTGCTAAGGAAATGTGGGACACTCTACAATTAACACATGAAGGAACTACAGATGTTAAAAGATCTAGGGTAAACACCCTAACTCATGAATATGAACTGTTTAGGATGAATGCAAATGAAAGCATTCAAGACATGCAAAAGAGATTTACACATATAGTAAATCATCTTGCAGCCTTGGGGAAAGAATTTCAAAATGAAGATCTCATAAACAAAGTGTTAAGATGTTTAAGCAGAGAATGGCAACCTAAAGTAACAGCCATTACTGAATCAAGAGATTTATCTAACATGTTTATTGCTACTCTATTTGGAAAGTTACAAGAACACGAAATGGAATTATTAAGATTACGCCAACATGAAGAAAATGACAAGAAAAAGAAGGGAATTGCTCTTAAAGCCTCATCTTCAATCCAAGAAGAAAGTGATAAGGAAAATGATCTAGATGAAGATGATGATCTAAGCCTTTTTGTAAAAAGATTCAACAAGTTTCTTAAAGTAAGAGGAAATCAAAGGCGACCCAATTTTAAATCTAAAAGAAGGACAGAAACTTCATCCTCTACTCGAAAGTGCTTTGAGTGCAATCAACCTGGACATCTGAGGGTTGATTGTCCCATCTTCAAGAAAAAGATGGAGAAGTCTGAAAAGATAAATTTTAGTGAAAAGAAATTGAAGAAAGCATACATCACATGGGATGAAAATGATATGGAATCTTCCGAAGATTCAGAAAATGAAGAGATAAACCTCTGCCTTATGGCTAAAAGTTATGAAAGTGATGAAGAGGTAACATCTTCAAATAACCTATCCATTTCTTTTGATGAATTACAAGATGCATTTGCTGATTTGCATAAAGAGTCAATTAAACTTTCAAAGTTAGTTTCATCTTCTAAGAAAACAATTTCAAATTTAGAAAATGAAATTTCAAAAGTAAACAAAGAATTAGATCATCTTAGAAATGAAGTCTCAATTTCTAAATCAAATGAAAAAGTTCATATCTCTACTATTTCTGACAAGAAAATATCAGATTCTTGTAGTTGTTGTGAAAAATATGAAAAAGAAATTAAAGAGTTGAAAAACTCACTTGCAAAATTTTCTTATAGTAAAAATAATTTAGATGTCATATTAGGAAAACAAAGATATGTCTCCAATAAGGCTGGACTAGGATATAAATCTGAAAAACAACAAAAATTTCATAAAAACTTCTCTACTTCCACACAAAAATATAATTCTAGTTCTATCACTTGTTTTTACTGTGGAAGAAAAGGACATGGCATATCTACTTGCTACTTTAAGAAAAACTACAGCAACATTAAAATGATATGGGTCCCAAAAGGATCCTCAGTTTACACTAACACACAAGGACCCAATAAAGTTTGGGTACCTAAGTCAAAAACTTAATTATGTAGGTATCTTTGAGGAAGGAGTGGTACATAGATAGCGGATGCTCAAAACATATGACTGGAGATGCATCAAAATTTACACATATCTCTCCCAAGAAAAGCGGGCATGTAACATATGGTGACAACAACAAAGTTTGATTCGTTGGAGTTGGTAAAATAGGTACAAATTCTTCAAACTCCATTGAAAATGTTCTACTTGTTGAAGGTCTTAAGCACAGCCTGCTTAGTGTTAGTCAATTATGCGACAAAGGCTATCTAGTATCATTTGATTCTCAAAAATGTATTATAGAAAATAAGCATGACATTAATATAAAGCATGTAGGACATAGAGTCAACAATGTATACATGATAGACTTAAGCCTAAAACTAGATAACAATCATTGTTTTCTTAGCAAAGATGATGATCCATGGTTATGGCATAAAAGAATTGCTCACATAAACATGGATCACTTAAACAAATTAATTTCAAAAGATTTAGTAGTTGGTTTGCCTAAATTGAAATTTGAAAAAGATAAACTATGTGATGCATGTCAAAAGGGCAAACAAACTAGAGTCTCATTCAAACCTAAAAATATTGTTTCAACCACTCAACCCTTACAATTATTGCATATGGATTTTTTTGGTCCATCTAGAACCATGAGTTTTGGAGGAAATTATTATGCCCTTGTTATAGTTGATGATTTCTCTAGATATACTTGGACATTATTTATTACTCATAAAAGTGATGCATTCCAAGCATTTAGAAAACTTGCTAAAGTTATACAAAACAAGAAAAATCTTAAGATTGCATCCATTAGAAGTGATCATGGGGGTGAGTTTGAAAACAAAGATTTTGAATCATTTTGTTAAGAACATGGTATTGAACACAATTTTTCTACACCTAGAACCCCTTAACAAAATGGAGTTGTTGAGAGGAAAAATAGGTCATTGGAAGAGATTGCTAGAACTTTATTAAATGATACTTTTCTTCCAAAATATTTTTGGGCTAAAGCGGTCAATACTGCATGTTACATCATGAATAGAGCCTTAATAAGACCCATTTTAAAGAAAACCCCATATGAGTTATATAATGGTAGAAAACCCAACATTTTACATCTCATGTTTTTGGTTGCAAATGTTTTGTGCTTAATAATGGTAAAGATAATCTAGGAAAATTTGATGCAAAATCTGATGAAGCCCTCTTTCTTGGATATTCATTACAAAGAAAAGCATATAGGATATATAATAAAAGAACTATGAATATTGAGGAATCCATTCATGTTACTTTTGATGAATCTAATGCTATCTTGTCAAGAAAGAATATGCTAGATGATATTGCAGAATCTTTAGAACAAATGCATATTCATGGACAAGATTCTAAAGGAAAAGGTAAAGGAAGCAATGAAGATCCTCCAGAAGAAGTCAAATCCAATGATGAACTTCCAAATAAATGGAAAGCTTCAAAAGATCATCCCCTTGACAATATTATTGGTGATATCTCAAAAGGGGCAACAACTAGACATTCTCTTAAAGATTTATGCAATAATATGGCTTTTGTATCTATGATTGAACCTAAAAATATAAAAGAAGCCATAGTAGATGATAACTAGATTATTGCCATGCAAGAAGAACTGAATCAATTTGAAAGAAACAATGTGTGGGAACTTGTAGAGAAACCTAAAAATTATCCCATCATAGGAACAAAATGGGTATTTAGAAATAAGTTAGATGAACATGGAATAATCATTAGAAATAAGGCTAGATTAGTTGCAAAAGGATATAATCAAGAAGAAGGTATAGATTGTGAGGAAACATATGCTCCAGTTGCCAGATTAGAAGCCATTAGAATGCTCTTAGCATATGCATCCATAATGAATTTTAAGCTTTATCAAATGGATGTTAAAAGTGCTTTTCTAAATGGCTTAATTCAAGAAGAAGTATATGTTGAACAACCACCAGGTTTTGAAATATTGGATAAGCCAAATCATGTTTATAAATTGAAAAAGGCTTTATATGGCTTGAAACAAGCCCCTAGGGCTTGGTACGAGCGTCTAAGTAAGTTCCTTTTAGAAAAGGACATTTCTAGAGGAAAAGTGGATACTACTCTTTTTATAAAGAGAAAATCACATGATATTTTACTAGTTCAAATTTATGTTGATGACATTATTTTTGGATCCACTAACGAATTATTGTGCAAGGAATTCTCCCATGACATGCAAAGTGAGTTTGAAATGTCAATGATGGGAGAACTTAACTTCTTTCTTGGATTACAAATTAAACAGACTAGAGATGGTATCTTTGTCAATCAATCCAAGTATTGCAAAGAATTAATCCACAAATTCGACATGGAAAATGCTAAGCACATGGCTACACCAATGAGCACTGCTTGCTATCTAGATAAAGATGAAACCGGTCAGTCAATAGATGTTAAGCAATATCGAGGTATGATCAGATCACTTCTTTATTTATCTGCTAGCAGGCCTGATATAATGTTTAGTGTGTGTATGTGTGCTAGATTTCAATCAAATCATAAACAATCACATCTTAGTGTTGTTAAAAGAATCATTAGATATTTGGTAGGCACTACAAACATAGGTTTATGGTATCCTAGAAATTCCACATGCACATTAATTGGATATTTTGATTCAGACTTTTCCGGCTCTAAAATAGATAGAAAGAGCACTAGTGGAACTTGTCAATTCATTGGATCTGCTCTAGTTTCTTGGCACAGTAAGAAACAAAATAGTGTTGCTTTATCCACTGCAAAAGCGGAATATATTTCTGCCGGCAGTTGTTGTTGTCAAATCTTATGGATGAAGCAACAACTTTCTGATTATGGAATCCTTCTTGACCATATACCTATTAGATGTGATAATACAAGTGCAATTAATCTCTCCAAGAATCCAGTTCAACACTCTAGAACTAAACATATAGAAATTAGGCACCATTTTCTTAGAGATCATGTCCTAAAGGGAGATTGTGTATTAGAGTTTGTTGATACTAAGAATCAACTTGCTGATATTTTCACAAAACCTCTCCCCAAAGAAGCATTCTTCTCTATTAGAAGAGAATTAGGCCTCTTAGATGTTAGTAATTTAGAAAAATAAGGATTGATTGATTAATTTACTCTTATGATTGATTGTTTATATGTTACTTTGATTGATTTTGTTTAAATTCTTGTTATTATGATAGAATTTATGAATTCATGTGTGTTTTATAGTTGAATGATTGAATTAAGTGCATTAATAGTGATAATTAATCATATTAGATGTATTTAGCATAGACATAGGTATTTTTTTTAGAAACTAGCCTAGTTTATGCTCTGGTAATCGATTACCATCCAGTGTAATCGATTACACAAGAACAGGCAGCCTGTAATCGATTACAACATCCTGTAATTGATTACCAGAAGGCTTATTACTCCTGTAATCGATTACCAAGCCTTGTAATTGATTACAACTCATCCTCGTCTATAAATACTCACGAAATCAGTGTTGCTGTGCATCCAAGGCCTCCCCTCACGCCTCCTTCATCCCTAAATCTTCCAACCTTCGTATCTTACTCAAATCTTCACCAAATCACGTCCCGTAAAGCCCAATCTTCCTCTTTTTCACTCCTCTTTCACTTCCACCGATTGAAATCCACTAAAACTTCATCAAATGGAAGAATCATTGAAGAAGAGAAAGGGATCATCCTCCACCGCCGCTGCTGCTGCCCATCGCCGCCATGGACCATCCGAAGCACCAACAACATCTATTCATTCCTCTTTGTCATCTCCAAGATCATCCACATTGTTTTCATCCGATGATCAGGGTCTACGGTATCTTTCTCAATTTTCTTCTAGAATCATCTTAGACCCTAAGTACCTAGACATAGATTTCTTTAATGATGAAACGTTTGATTGCTATAAAGTGTTTCAAAATTCTGGCCTGGTTGATTTCATGTCATTAAAATTGCCACATTATCCTGAACTTGTAAACGTCTTCTACTGCAATTTAAAAATTCAGGATGACATTATTTCCTCTGAGGTGCATGGTATTCCTATGGTCATTGATCAGTCATTGTTCTTTTCTTTAACTCATTTACCCAGTCAAGGTGCACCTTTTGAGGGCACCATTGTTGATGACTGGAAATTTGATTATTCTAGTCATGATGCTCGCCGTATGGTCTGCAATGACCAGGCTGAAATGACCGGTAGATTGCTGGCTGGGTCATTAACATTTGATAATCGCATCATGCACTATATAATTGATAGAATTTTGCTTCCCCGGTCTTCAAATTTAGCACAAGCCTCTGAGGAGGATTTGATTCTGATGTGGGCTTTCCTTACCGGTCGTCAGATCGACTGGGCCCACTTGGTTCGGTACCGAATGCTTAAGGCATTACAGGCCAATGCACCTCTCCCTTACCCACAATTGATAACTTTGTTTCTGCGTCATTTTCAAATTCCGCTTGATGATGAACCATTTGTTCAAGTCAAGTCAAGCGTTCCTTTGCAATTGGTGCTGGTGCAGTGACTTCCTTTGGATACCGTAAGGATTGGAATGGTCAATGGCTGAAGAAGGACGCACTCCCTCCTCAAGATGAGCATACTCCTTCACTTCCTCCTCAGCGAAATGATTCAGCACTCATGAATGAAGTCCTTTCCGAATTACGGGGTCTTCGTTCTTATGTTGGTGAACGTTTCGACTCATTGGATACACGTTTTGCCGGCATGGATATTCGCCTCACATAACTTGAAGAGGATGTGGGTTACATTCGTCAGAGTTTCGATCTTCCACCACCACCTCTGATGCAAGCTCCATTGGAGCTTGTAGGCCTAGGATCTTCTTCATCAATGGATTCCTTTGCTTCTTGGAAGATAAATGGCAGCGGAATGGAGAAGGAAGAGAGAGAGGAGACGCCACTTCAAGGAGAAGATGAGTCTAGAAGAAGCTCACCACCATAGGAGGCCATGGATAAGAGCTTGGAGGAAGAAGGAGATGAATGAAGGGAGAGGGAGAGAAGAGCACGAAATTTTGTGCTCAAAAGGATCTCTGAAATCTGAAGTTAATATTCAAATGATCAAAGTTCAAAAAAATGCACACACATGACCTCTATTTATAGCCTAAGTGTCACACAAAATTGGAGGGAAATTCAAATTTCACTTGAATTTGAAATTGAATTTGTGGAGCCAAACTTTGGAGCCAAAATTTCACTAATTATGATTAGTGAATTTTAGTTATGGTTCAGCCCACTAATCCAAGATCAATTCCAAGATTCTCCACTAAGTGTGCTTAGGTGTCATGAGGCATGAAAAGCATGAAGGACATGCACAAAGTGTGACTATATGATGTGGCAATGGGGTGTAGTAAGCAAATGCTCACCTCCCCCTCTAAAATTTAATTGGATTGGGCTTCTACCAATTCAATTAAATTTATTTCCAACCACACACATCAAATATCCACTTAGTGCATGTGAAATTACAAAACTACCCCTAATACAAAAACTAGTCTAGGTGCCCTAAAATACAAGGGCTGAAAAATCCTATATTTCTAGGGTACCCTACCTACATTATGGAGCCCTAAATACAAGGCCCAAAAATAATGAAACCTTAATCTAATATTTACAAAGATAAGCGGGCTCGTACTTAGCCCATGGGCCCGAAATCTACCCTAAGGCTCATAAGAACCCTAGGGCCTTCTCTTGCATCTCTGGCCCAATCTACTTGGAGTTTTCTATCCAATGCCCTTGCGGGGTAGGATTGCATCATTCCCTCCCCCTTGAAAAGGATTTGACCTCAAATCCCGAGGTTCTTGAAACTCTGGGCTTTTTTCCTCAACACCTGTAAAAAGAACAAAAACATATGTATTAGTGGTGTTTAGTATGTTGAAGTAAGGTAAGGTCTGGAAACTCATTTCCTGGGCATCTTCCCATGAAGGAACATGGTTCCTCACCAACTCAATGAGTGGTGCTACAAGTATAGAAAAATATGGGGCAAACCTTTTGTAAAAGTTTGTTAAGTCTTGGAAGCCCCAAATTTTTCTTACACTTGGTGGAGCAGGCCACTCAGGAATGACCTTTATTCTCTTAGGGTTGCATCAACCTCCACCTTCTTAGAATTTAGTTTCTAATTCTATGTCTCTTATAAGCCGTGTATTTTGGCTATGCTACTTAGATTATTATATTCAGTACTTTATTTATCTTGTAGTATTTGGATTTCAGACTTTTATGCTTTATTATATGTGGTTTTGAATTGTGAACTGTTTGGATTCTGGTTTGGTTGTGTCTTATTTGTGAGTTTGGTTGGTTATGCCTTATACTTTGATATTGATCTGTTTCCACTTCATCAATTCCAAACCATAGGGGGAGTGAACGCAAATTTTATAATTTTATATATATACATTGCTTGCTTGAATCTTGATTTCAGGACTTATATTGTCATCATCAAAAAAGGGGAGATTGTAGAAGCAAATGCCTTTCGTGTTTTGATGATGATCATGATGATTGGATGCAAATGATGCAAATGGGCTTTTCAAGTTTAAATTCAAGACAATGGTCCAAGAATACAAGCCACAACATCAAGATGATCACTAGTATTTTAGGAAGGGAATTCCTAATTGATATAGCAAAAGGTTTGGCCAAGTAATTTAAGTTAAAAAGTGTTTTTCAAGAGATTTACTCTCTGGTAATCGATTACCAGAGGATGTAATCGATTACCAGTGGCCAAAAATGCTTTACAACAGCTACTAAATATTTGAATTCAAATTTTAGACTGTGTAATCGATTACACAATATTGGTAATCGATTACCTGCAATTAATAAACGTTTTAATTCAAATTTTAAAAGCTGTAATCGATTACACAAATCCTGTAATCAATTACCAAACAAGATTTTCAGAAAAATATTTCTAAGAGTCACAACTTCTCAAAAGGTTTTTACATGACCACCAATGGTCTATATATATGTGACTTAGAACACGAATTTGCTCAGAGTTTTTCAGAACAACAAGTGTTTATTCTCTCAAAGAGCAAAATCATTTTATCCTCTTAAGAATTCCTTGGCCAATTCAATTGCAATTCATTAAGGAATCATTTGAGTGCTCAAATTGTAAAATCTATCTCTTTCAAGAGAGATTCATTCTTCTTCTCTTTCTAATTCTCTAAGGGATTAAGAGACTGAGGGTCTCTTGTTGTAAAAGAATTCTGAACACAAAGGAAGGATTGTCCTTGTGTGTTCAGAACTTGTAAAAGGATTTTACAAGATAGTGGAACTCTCAAGCGGGTTGCTTGGGGACTGGACGTAGGCACAAGGGTGTGGCCGAACCAGTATAAATCTGAGTTTTCACTTTCTCTTCCCTTAAACTCTTTTATTTATTATTGTTTTATATTTATATTCAGATTGTTCTATTTGAATCAATATTTAAGAAGTTCATTGTTAAGGGAATTTGTAACTTGAATAGAAAGTGAAATAGCATTTTTATTGGGGAAATAGTTTGTGATATCTTAATTCAACCCCCCCCCCCTTCTTAAGATAACTGAGGCCACTTGTCTAACAGTTCGATGGCACGCAGAGACAAATATGGTTATCTGCCCCTTTCGTTGAAGACTCAATGTCTTTTGACTAAAACTATTCTTAGTCTCCCTTTGCTATCTAGACACAATCAAGTTCGATGGCATGCATAGACAAGTATGGTCATCTGCCTCTTTCGTCAAAGACTCAATGTCTTTCGACTGAGACTATTCTTAGTCTCCCTTTGCTATCTAGAGACAATCAAGTTCGATGGCACCCAGAGACAAATATAGTCATCTGACCCTTTCGTCGAAGGCTCAATGTCCTTCAACTGAGACTATTTTTAGTCTCCCTTTGCCAACCAGAGACAAGCGAGTCCGTTGCCATGCGGAGACAAATTATGGTCATCCGCCACCTTTGCTATCCAGAGACAATTGAGTCCGATGGCATGCAGAGGCCATCATGGTCTTCTGCTTTTCGTTGTTTTCAAAGTTACTGAAGTCTCCTTTGCTATCCAGAGACAATCAACTCTGATGGCACGCGGAGACCGTCACGGTCATCTATTTTTTTTATTACTTTCAAGGCTCCAATGCCTTTTGTTGATGCACCTAATATCTCTTATGCTCTTTCTTTTGACACGTGTCACTAATTGGGCTAGTGGTCAGTCAGGTGGAGAGATCGCTCGAACAAAATTAGTGTGTTATCTTTACTTCCCTTTTATCTCCAATAAAATATAAGTAAAGAGGGGCAACTATAATACCCTAATTTCGTTTGGGGATGATTGTTTGTCAACATGTGGATTTTTGACAGCTGAGTTGAGCTTCTTAACACCAATTGTTGCACAATACGTAGGGTTTTGTGACGTTTTGGAAGGAAATGAGCAAAATACTCAAAATAGGGGGAAAATGGTCAATTTGGGGGCATTCCTCAGCCCCTGGGCCCACCTAGGCCCATTGGAAAGCTTTAAGATGAAGCAACCAGCTCGCCTGGGCGAGCTGTGTTGCAACCTCCTCCCCTTATTTTCCTATAAATAGGCGTGGGGGGCTGAGGGGAAGGGGTTCAGCATCCTAAGTAAGCATATTTCACTGAAATTAGTGAGAAGAAGGAGAAAAAGGAAGAAAAATCAAGGCCGAGGCGCTTCCGTAATGCTTTCATAATGTTTCCGTGATGAATTCCATGAACGTTCTTCGACCGGTTAATTTTTGATTTTGAAGATTTGAATTCATTCTATGCACCCTTAGGGGTCCATTCTTGCTTTGTATGTCTTCATCTTCATTCTTCTACCGTCGGTATTCTTTTTCTTTGATTTAAGTGAGTTTCGACCGATCATTTAAGTCGTAATCTCACTTAATCAATGTTAAAATGAATTTCAACTGATCGTTTGTGTTGTAATCTCTTTTAATCACCTTTAAAATCAAATTCAACTGATCGTTTGTGTTGTAACCTCGGTTAATCATCAAAAAGGCAAGTTTCAACCGGTCATTTACTTTGAAAGTTCTCTTTTAATGAGTTGAGAAATAACCAAGTGAAACCAAAGCTAAAATCAACTCACAAATCAAGCTTGGCCCACAAGAAAATCATTTGAATCTGTTCAAAGGTCCAATGCCTTAGCGGTTCTCCTTTTTTACTTTTATTGGTTAAAATGTACCGTTTAAAAGTCTAAAATCAACACTCCGCATAACTTTCTTGCTTTATAAAGAACTA
The DNA here is from genome assembly GCF_004193775.1 of Glycine soja. Classification (NCBI taxonomy): domain Eukaryota; kingdom Viridiplantae; phylum Streptophyta; class Magnoliopsida; order Fabales; family Fabaceae; genus Glycine; species Glycine soja. Next base: position 23,863,422 of record NC_041021.1, read on the forward strand.
CGTAGGTCTAAAAGCCCCACTTTTGTCGATCCAAAAAAGATAAAAACATAAAAAAAGGAAAATAAAATAAATTTGAAGTCATGATTTTGCACATTAGATTAAAGGCCGCTGCCCCTTGTGACGGACGTGTGGGGTGCTAATACCTTCCCCGTGCGTAAACAGCTCCCAAACCTTTTATTCTTAAAATTCGTAGACCCGCTTTTGGTTTTTCTAACGTTTTCCTCAAATAAACATTGGTGGCAACTCCGCACGTTTTCCTCCCTTTGTGGCAACTCCATGCGACAGCCTTCCAGAGACAATCAAGTCTGTCGGCATGCAGAGACAATCGTGGTCATCTGCCTCTTTTTGAAGACTTCAATGTCTTTCGACCAAGAGTATTATAGTCTTCTTTGCCTTCCAGAGACAACCAATTTTGTTGCCATGCAGAGACAATCATGGTCATCGGCCACTTTTCGAAGACTTCAATGTCTTTCGACCAAGACTATTACAGTCTTCTTTGCCATCCAGAGACAATTAAGTCCATTGGCATGCAGAGACAATCACGGTCATTTTCCCCTTTTCGAACACTTCAATGTCTTTCGACCAAGACTATTACAGCCTTCTTTGCCTTCCAGAGACAATCAAGTCTGTTGGCATGCAGAGACAATCATGGTCATCTGCCTCTTTTTGAAGACTTCAATGTCTTTCGACCAAGACTATTACAATCTTCTTTGCCTTCCAGAGACAATCAAGTCTGTTGGCATGCAGAGACAATCATGGTCATCTGCCTCTTTTCGAAGACTTCAATGCCTTTTGACCAAGACTATTATAGTCTTCTTTGCCTTCTAGAGACAATCAAGTCCGTTGGCATGCAGAGAAAATCATGGTCAGCTGCTCCTTTACATTTCAAAGACGACAATGTCTTCAAAAGGTGACAATGCCTTCATTTACATTTCAAAGATGACAATATCTTCAAAAGGCGATAATGCCTTCATTTACTTTTCGAAGGCAACAATGTATTCAATCATTTATGCTTTCAAAAGGAGACAATGCCTTCATTTACATTTCAAAGACGAAAATGTCTTCAAATGGCATCAATGCCTTTATTTACTTTTCGAAGATGACAATGTCTTCAATCATTTATGCTTTCAAAAGGCGACAATGCCTTCATTTACACTCCAAAGATGACAATGTCTTCTGTCATTTACACTTGCAAAAGGCGACAATGCTTTCATTTTCATTTCGAAGACGACAATGTCTTCTGTGATCTCAAGGACTTCAATGTCTTTTGTCCTTGTGCTTCATAGGACTCAACGACCTCTGTTTCTATGCTAAAAAAAAGAAAAAGAGAGAAGAAAATGAAAAAAAGAGAAGAAAAATAAAAAAGAAGAACTTTAATGTGCCCTTGTTTTCTCGGTTTCATTTGCTTGGCTTTCGTTAGTTGCCCGGTCGGATGGTGAGATCGCTCAAAGAAATTAGTGTCTTTATTTTTACTTCCCTTTTATTTCTAATAAAAATAAGTAAAGAGGGGCAACTGTCATACCCTAATTCCGTCTGGGGAGGATCATTTGCAAACATTTGGATTCTTGTCAGCCGAATTGAGCTGCTTAGCACCAGTTGCCACGAGATCTGAAAGTTTTTTCGACGTTTCGGAAAAGAATGCGGAAAATACTTAAAAAGGGGGGTAAAAGAGTCATTTTTACACTTTTTCAGACCCCTGGCTTGCCCAAGCTAGCCTCTGGCTCGCCTGGGCCACCAAATTACTTCATGGTGAAGTAACCGGCTCACCTGGGCGAGCTAGCTTCATCCCTAATGCCTTGTTTTTCTATAAATAGGTGTGAAGGGAGGCTGAGAGAGAGGTCCAAAGGTCCAGACGTCCAGAATTTAGAAGAAAGAAGAGAAAAAGAAGCTAAAACACCGCTGAATCGCAATTGCAATCGATTTTGTGATCGTTCTTCATCGTTCCTCGTTCATTCTTCATCCTGTTAATACTTGTCTTTAAGGATTTGAACATGATTTATGGACCCTTAGGGGTCCTCCCTATTGCTTTGTGCATCTTCATCTCCTTCTTCGATCATCAGTAATCGCTATTCTTTTGTAAAGTAAGTTTTGATCGATCATTAGCACCGCCAGTTATCTTTAAAAAAGGATTGAAGATTCATAAGCAAGAACCAAAATAAAATCAACTCATAAACTCCTTCATTTCATAAAAAAATCAACAGATTGTTTCAAAGTCCAATGCCTTAACGATTCTCTCCGCCTTTCAAACTTGAGAAGTTTGTTTCAAGGTCTAACGCCTTAACGACTCTTTCTCCTCTTTTTGAAATCAAAAGATCGTTTCAAAGGTCCAATGCCTTAAATGACTTTTGTTCGCAATTTAAATCAATCTTTCAAAAAAGATAAAAACAATTTAACCAACAAACATTCAGACTAAAAGAACTACGTAGCTCTGAGTTCCTCATCGCAATTGAGGATGCGTAAGAGCAATAGCCCCACTCTTGTGGACCCAAAAAAATAATAAACATAAAAAGGGAAAATACATAAAAAGGGAAAATACACAATTTCAAATTCATGTTTTGCACAATCAATTAGAGGTTGTCGTCCCTTGTGACGAACGTGTGGGGTGCTAATACCTTCCTCGTGCGTAAACAACTCCCGAACTCTCGTTTTCAAAATCTGCAAACCTTTATCTTTTTGGTTTTTCTAACGTTTTCCTCAGATAAATGTTGGTGGCGACTCTGCTCATTTTCTCCCTTGGAGACAAACGTCTTTGGCCTCTCATCTTGGCATTTTCGCGCCCTCGCCGAAGGGTAGGTTGCGACAATATGTAAAGAAGGGCAACAGTCATACCCTAATTCTGTCTGGGGATGATCATTTGCAAACATTTGGATTCTTGTCTGCTGAATTTGCTTAAGAGCAATTGCTGCGTAATCCTTAAGGTTTTTCAACATTTCAGAAGGAAATGTGCAAAATAATCAAAAGGAGGGCAAAAGGGTCACTTTTGGGGCCTTCTCAGCCCCTGGGCCCACTAGGAAGCTTTGGGCTGAAGTAACCAGCTCGCCTGGGCGAGCAAGGTTACTTATGGAGGAAGCAAGCAGCTCACCTAGGCGAGCTGTTGTGCAACCTCCAACCCTCATTTCCTATAAATAGGCGTGGAGGGGCAGAGTTCAAAGGTCCAACATCCTATATTGTCTTTAAGGATTTGAACATGATTCATGGACCCTTAGGGGTCCTCTTTATTGTTTTATGCATCTTCATCTTCTTTTTCGATCATCGGTAATCACTTTTCTTTTGTAAAGTAAGTTTTAATCGATCATTAGTGTTGCAAGTTAACTTAAAGAAGAATTGAAGTTTAAGAAACAAAAACAAAATAAAACCAACTCATAAACTCCTTCATTTCATCAAAAATTAAAAGAGATCGTTTCAAGGTCCAACGCCTTAATGACTTTCTCCTCTTTTCAACAATCAAAAGATCGTTTCAAGGTCCAACACCTTAACGACTCTCTCCACTTTCCATAAGTTCAAAACATTGTTTCGAGGTCCAATGCCTTAAACGAATTTTGTTCATAATTAAAATCAATCTTTCAAAAACATAAAAATAATTTAACACACAAACATTCAGACTTAAAGAACTACGTAGGTCTGATTTCCTCATCGCACCTAAGGATACATAGGAGTGAGGGCAACAACACCCTTGTCGACCCCAAAAAGATAATAAACATAAAAATGGAAAATACATAAAAAATATAAAAAGTAAAATACACAATTTTGAAGTCATGATTTGCACATTCGATTAAAGGTTGTCGTCCCTTGTGATAGGCGCGTGGGGTGCTAATACCTTCCGCGCATGTAAACAACTCCCAGACTCTCATTTTCAAAATCCGTAGACCTTTGCCTTTTTGGTTTTCTAACATTTTCCTTCAATAAATGTTGGTGGCGACTCCACTCATTTTCTCCCTCGGAGACCAATGCTTTTGGCCTATTAAATGGCCTTTTCGCTCCCCCACCAAAGGGTAGGTTGCAACAGTTGGCAACTCCACTGGGGAATGTTAGAGAGTTAGGCCATTCAATCAGTGTGCAATGTTTTTATCATAACTTCTTCTCTATTTATGTTCCCTTTTCCATTTTATCTTTTGTTTTGTCCATATTTGTATATAACCTTTGCTATGATGTTGTGTTTGGTGTGTTTGTCTATCAATTACATTCATAGTTAGAAATAGCTTTTTCTATGCACACACGACACCTACACCTTGCACACACATTGAGATATTAGGCCCTACACCTCACATCTCATGTCAATATCACAATTGCATTTGCCATGCATAGCATAAGTATGCCTGAGTCATTCATTTCTATGAGATGTTGTCAAAGTATTGGTGATCAAAATTGCTATTCCTTGGATTATGGGGTTGAACCAAGCACATGTTTTAAGAAAAAGGCCATCAAGTCAAGGTCAAGTATGGAAGCAACTAGCTTGCAAAAGTTGGGGTAAAAAATGGATCGAGTTACATCGTTTCTTTGTCTGCTACCAACACATAATTGTGCAAATTTACAAAAACAAATTGAGGAATGTTAACGTCCATGTGTTATTTCCAATTTCACTTTAACTTGATGACATGTTACTTCAACAATTCATTATTCGTATACATCCATGCTTTTCATTGGTTGCGTTTTCTCATTGCATTCTTTCCTTGAAATCAGAATTGTAATTATTGTAATCAAAAGGAAAGAACGCATTTTATGGCGCCCTTACTGAACGCATGCCAGAGCTAGAGTAATAAGTGAAATAGATGAGGTTCAAGAGCAGATGAAGGCTGACATGGAGGTCATGAAAGAGCAAATGGCCACAATGATGGAGGCCATGATGAGCATGAAGGAGATAATGGAGGTCAATGCGGCTGCAGTTGCTGCTACCAGCGCCATTGCTGAGGTGGACCCAACTCCCCCATCTGACCTCAATCAAATAAATCATCCAACCTCAGATATGGTAGGTCAGGGAGGCAAAGAATTGGGAACTACGGGCAGCCCCCATTTTGTGCAAGTTCAGAACAAGCATGTTTTGCCGTATGGCTTGCCTCCCAACTATACACCACCCAACATGGCGCACACTCCCGATGAGAATGTCAATAACTCCACTCCCATACTCATTGAGAGCCAACAACCCCAAGTTGATCATGCACATGTCTCTCAACCCATGGGGGAGACACATGAAATACCCCCCCACAATCTAGCCATCTTCGGGCCTCGCCTCAGAAACGCCACTCGGGGGCAAGCAGTTGGTGGCGTACCCCTGCCAAACACTTTGGAGGGCCCTTAGTTTCACCCACAACCACAACCCTTGCATTTTGTGGCAGGGAGAGTCCCTCCTGCTATGGTAGAAAATGGAAAATTGGATCATATAGAGGAAAGGTTAAGGGTCATTGAAGGTGGCGGAGATCATGCTTTTGCTGACATGGCAAAGTTGTACCTAGTGCCTGATGTCATCACCTGAAGATGTAAGGCAGGAAAATGGGGGCCTACTCGAAAAATGAAAAATTGTTGATGCATTTCTTCCAGGAAAGTCTTATTGGGGCAGCTATCACCTGGTATACTAATCTGGATGCCAAGTCTATTCTTGGAAGGACTTAATGGTTGCCTTCATTAGGTAGTATCAGTACAATTGTGATATGGCTCCAGATAGCATGCAGCTACAAAACATGTGCAAAAATAAGCAGAAATCTTTCAAAGAGTACGCCCAAAGGTGGAGGGATCTGGCAGCTCCAGTAGTGCCCCCAATCATGGAGAAGGGGATGATAACAATGATAGTGGACATGTTACCGGTGTTCTACTATGAGAAGATGGTGGGTTACACACCTTCAAGCTTTGCTGATTTAGTTTTCACCGGCGAAAGGATCGAAGTGGGTCTAAAAATAGGCAAATTTAATCATCCTGGTTTGATAAATAAGAATCCTGAAGCAAATGGAGAGAACGAGAAGGAGGGAGGAACCCATGCTGTGACTGCCATTCTTACATGGCCAAATTTCCCACCAGCTCAACAATGTCAATACTCAGCCAATATCAGCCCTTCTCATTACCCACCACCCAATCAGCCAAGAACACTCAATCAACCACAAAGCCCGCCTATCGCACAACCAATACCAAACACCACCTATAACACAAACCAAAACACCAACCAGGGAATGAATTTTCCAACAAAGAAGCCTGTAGAATTCACCCCAATTTCGGTGTCGTATGCTAACTTACTTCCATATCTACTCGATAATGCAATGGTAGCCATAACCCTAGCCAAGGTTCCTCAACCTCCATTTTTTTTAGGATACGACTGGAATGCAACATGTGCTTATCATGGAGGAATCTCGAGGCATTCCATTGAGCATTGACCCTGAAGTATAAGGTGAAAAATCTGCTTGATGCGAGCTGGCTAAAATTTGAGAAGGATAATCGCTTGTGAATTCTGACATTGGCAAGTGACACTATGCATGGAATACATCTTTGTTTATTTAACTTCCACTGGAATGTGAATGTAAGTCATTGGTTCGTTTGCTCAAGTGACCTGTGCTCCAAAGTTGATCCCCAAGTCTATTCAATCAGAAATTCTTCGTTCTCCATGTTTGGTGAGGGTGTCGTAAACAACAAGTAAAAAAGAAAAAAGGTTTAAAAAAAGCGTGTGATTGACTATGTTTCAAATAAAAAGTACAAACATTCATGTGACCTCATTTTATCATCCCTAAAATTTTGTCTTTTTGAGAGAAAAGTGAGTTATCAAGAACAAGTCGTTTGACTTAATCTGTCAATTGAAAATTCTTTCTCGTCCTTGAAAATTTGTTTCCAAAAATCTGCACAGTTTCTTTCATTTTTCCTTGCTACAAGGTCGTGACAAAAGACAACAGTTGATACCTCAGAGCCCTACACTGGGGCAATGAGAGGCACCGTGCATGAGCCTCAAGCGGACCTAGAAACAGATCAAAATTTCTCACCAGGTAGGTTGAAAACCTGAAAGGGCGGCCTAAGCAAAAATTAAGGTTGATATAAAATAAAATAAAAAACAATCAGGGGCGTGTTATTGAGATTTTGCACCAAAATCCAAACTAAAAAAGGATCTAAGTCAAGATTTGAAATGACACATGGCCATGTTTTAACATCCCAAACACTAGTTTATCCTTTGCTACCCCCTTCAAGCCAAAGCATATTTTTTTTCTTCTAAAAAACAACAAAAGAAGCAACGGTAAAATAGAAATCCTGAGTAGGAACCACCACTAAACCGGCAGGAAGAGCAGTGCAAACAACACATGCATGAAATTGGTCAACCATGAAAAGAAAAAATAATAAAATCCACCAATGGCGAGTAAAGAAAAAGAGAGACAAAAGATCTCCAAATTTTGCAAGAAAGGCACAAAACTGAAATGAAAGATTAATGTATGAGACAAAAGCAGTAGAGCCCAACCCAAAAGGTACAAGCAATGCTCTTGAGGTTCTTACTCAATGTAACCTGTCGCAACTTACCCTTTGGCGGGAGGGAGGCGCGGGGCTCACGGGTGTGTCTTCCAAGGGAGGAAGGCGAGTGGAGTCGCCACCAATGTTTATTCGAGGAAAACGTCAGAAAAATCGAAACGTGTGGTCTACCAACTTTAATCGTGAAAGGTTCAGGAGTTGTTTTTACACACGGGGAAGTTGTTAGCACCCCACGCATCCGTCACAAGGGATGACAGCCTTCAATCGAGTGTGCAAATATGACTTCAAAACTACGTATTTTCCCCTTTTTCTGTTTTTATGTATTTTCCCCCTTTTTTTGATTTTTTGCTTTTTATGGGCCTTTTTGTATTTTTTATCTTTTTGTGGTCGACAAGGGTGTTTCTCTTGCTGCTATGTATCCTCAATTGCGATGGGGAAATCAGACCTACGTAGTTCTTTTAGAACTAAACGTTGGTTAAGTTGTTTTTATCTTTTTTTCGCAAGATATATTTTAACCAAACAAAAGTCGTTTAAGGCGTTGGACCATTAAACGATCTTTTGAATTTTGGAAAGGAGAGAAACGTTAAGGCGTTGAACCATTAATGATCTCTTGGTTTTGAAAGGAGAGAAACGTTAAGGCGTTGGACCATTAACGATCTTAGTTATTGAAAGGAGAGAAACGTTAAGGCGTTGGACCATTAACGATCTCTTGGGGTGGTCGACAAAAGCGGGGCTTTTGCTCCTACGTATCCTCGATTTGTGATGAGGAACTCAGACCTACGTAGTTCTTGCAAAAGCGGTAAAGTTATGTGTTGATTTTATGCTTTTGAACGGTCCATGTTAACCGATAAAAGCAAAGAGGACCGTTTAAGGCATTGGACCTTAAAACGATTTCAAGTGATTTTTGGGACAAAGCTTGATTTGTGAGTTGATTTTAGGCTTGGTTTCACTTTGGTTATTAGTCAATTAATTCAAGGAAACTTTCAAAGAAAAAACGTCCGATTGATTTTTCTTGATTATTTTATTATTTTTTCAAGATATTTTGATTATTTTATTATTATTTTGCTTTTTTTGGTTTAACCGAGGTTACAGCGTGAACGATCGGTTATATTTTGTTTTAACAGTGATTAAACGAGATTACAACACAAATGATCGATTGAAATTCATTGTATCATTTATTAGGTGAGAAAACGACTTAAATAAACTGTTAAAAGCTCGTTAAAGCATAAGAAAAGAAAACTGAAAGTAAGTGAAATGAAGTTGAAAGCAAACAAAACAAGAAATGAATTGAAAGGAAACGTGTTTTTCACGGAAACGTGTTTTTTTTTACCAAAAATAGCCGAAATGCATAGCCTAGGGGTCATGAACATTTTTGAAATAGCCCCCCTCCCCTATTTATAGGGAAAAAAGGAGGTGCTTGTCGCCTAGAGGCTTCTTGAGGAAGATTTCTAAGCGCACCCTGATTACTAAGTTCACCCCCTTTTCGTACTTTACGGAATAGTTACAGAAGCCTTACGGAAGTGTTTCAGATTTGATTTTCATCTTTTTCTCTTCCCTTTCACCAATATTAAGTGAAATACGTTTACCCAAGGTTTTCGGAAATTTTACGGAAGCATTACGGAAGCCACGGAAGCTCCGGAAACCATTTTTCAACAAAACGTGGAGGAGCTTGCCGCCCAGTTGCTTCCTCCTTAAGCAACCCAACTTCCAAAATGTTCCGAAATAGCCTAGATTTGAATTGCTATTTACACCCCTATCTTGATAAGTTCACCCCCCCTGTTTTTGTGTTTTTGGCTATTTTCTTTTTGAAATCTCATGAAACTTTACAGATGAAATTAGAGTATAACAATTTATTTACACACACCCCACTTTGCTGAATACACTCCCATTGTCGTGTTTTTGGCCGATTTCTTCCCGAAACATCTCGGAATTTTACGAATTCCACAACGATGGGTGTTAAACATTTTGAGGTGGTTAAACAAAGGTTGCATGCCGACAAACAATGGTCCCTGGATGAAATTAAGGTATGACAAAACCTTCAAACACACTTTGAGCCTCTCTAATCCTTTCTTTCATAGCCCTCTTACCGTTGACCACGTTACAAGCCCAATAAAACCCATGTGGATCAAGGAATGACTAATTTTGCTTTTAAGTTGGCATTCTGGAATGGAACCCACACACGCTTGTGATTGTTAAAGAAAATATATCTGAAAAAAAAGAAAACCCCCCGAGGTTTTGCACTTGTGCATTTGAGAAGAAAACTCATTTGACCAAGAGCTCATGGAAGATGCCCCAACATCTGATGTGTCATCATTTTCTCCTATTTATTAACCCTTTTTGTCACCATTTTAATTACTGATTAGCCTTAATTATCAAATTAATTCTGCAGTTTTATCATTTAGGCCTATTGGACTAATTTTGTGTTTTTAATTTAATTTCAAGAGAATTATAAGCAATTGGGCTTGAATCCAGAATTAGGCTTGGACTTGAAGAGAGCAGACAATTTTATCAAATCTAATCTTATCTAGATTTTATCTAACCTAGATATTATTTCATCTAGATCTTATCTTATTTAAATTTGATTTCATCTAGATTTTATGTTATCAAATCTTATCTTATCTTGTCCAGATTTTATTTTATTTAAGGGCTTGGACTTAAAACAAATTTGTAAGCTTTGGGGCTGAAAATATATAACAGCACCAAGGCTCTCTAGTTTGAGGACCCTCTCTCTTCTCTCTGTCTCTCCTATTTTCATTTTTTAGTTTTAGGCTTTTCTTCTTTTAGACATTATTTTCGTTTTGCAATCCCAGCTTTTACTTTTCGGTTCAGCAATAAAATTTTGTTCTTCAATCTATAATTTCGTTCTCTATTGATTAATGGAAGGCTAAGTCCCCAACGTTGTTTTCTCTTGAGGATCAAGCAGAGTTCTCTTTGAGGTTCTATTATTATTGTTAAATTTTGTTCAGTTTTTTCCTCTTCACTAATTACTCTGAATTTGTTGCTATTAATTCATTCATGCTTAGTGCTTGATTAATTGTCTCTTAATTTATGTTCATGCTTAATGATCGTTTATGAGTAATTGGTGTATGTGTTGCTTAATCACATAATGAATGCTTTATGTTAAATTTCGCTTAGTGATTTAATTTAGGGTTGGATTAAGTGGTTGAACTGATAAAGGATAAATTCTCACAACCTAGGATAAGAGACTTGCTTGTGAATCAAGGGGAAACAACGTATTTTAATTATGATAATTTCTAATTCAATTTTACTCGCTGTTTTATTTACAAAAGAAAACAACCCCCCCCCCCCCCCAATTTGTTACTATTTCCTAGTATCTGACATGAACATTTGGTGTATCATTGCTCGTTGGGAAACAACCTAGGATCACTTCCTAGTTACTACATTTTAATGTTTATTTGACTCGGGTACGACCTCGATCAAATTTGGCGCCGTTGTCGGGGAGCAATGTCCAAAGGTTAATAATAGCTAGTGATTCATGTTTTATGTTTAGTTGTTTTATGCTTTCGTGTGTTGTGTTAGTGTGTGTTAGTGTTGTGTTCGTGTTGCGTTAAGTGTGTTTAGAGTCTTGCTATTTTGTTTAGGGTAGTGTTTTGTTTTAGTTTTTCTGTTCAGCGTTTCCCCTGTTTCAGTTTTGTGTTTTGCTGTGAATAATGATTTGCGACGGATTTAGCAACCACTTTTGTTGAACTGGAAAACAGGGTAGTAGTGGAAATCCCGTAGCAACGGATTTTAGAGACCACACTTGCTGAATTAATTGGGATTTTTTGTTTTGGTAGCTATAGTTGTTATTTTTGGCTAAATGTTTTTGTGGTCACTTATTTTGATCCATATTTTGTGGGAAAAATAGCTAGAGCCCTTAGTTTGGTCATATTTCAAAGTTCCAAAAAGGTAGCAAATTTGATTTTTGTCAAAACTTAAAACGGCCATAACCTTTGCTCCGGTTATCAGAATCGCTATTATTATATATGTATTTGGGGTAGAAAAAAAATTCCCATGTTGTGGCAGCTCTCTATAAACCGGCTGAGATCTCCTTCTTCCAAAAATTGTGATTCTGTCAAAAGTTTTTTATTTTCCAAGTATTATTCTCTTATTTTTCTTAACTTATCATTTTTAGCTTCTATAGTTAGACTTTGAATTTTCGTTTGAAATTTTTTGTGCCATCTTCTCATCAATTTATAAGGTTGCTCACAAAATTTCAAGTCATTTGGATATCATTTAATGGTAGTTGTAGTTCAAACCTACACTGTTACTTGCATAAGAAGGCAACTAGTTGTGCATGCTGAATATAGTGTATGACTAGAGGCAATCCATCTGACTTACAACCCTTTGATCCTGAGATAGATAGGACATTTCATAGATAAGTTAGACATCATTTAGTACCTTTTGAGCATCCTAAGCATTCTGTTATTGGTGATTTTGAGCATTATTGTTTTGAACATTTTGATTTTGAACATTCTGAGAACATCGCACAACCTCCAGCCTGTGAGAGGACACTAAGGGAAATGGCTGCACCTGATTTCAACTATGAATGCTTGTGCATCCAATACCCTGATGAGGATGCCCATATGTTCTTAAAACTGGACTGATCCATTTGCTTCCAAAGTTTCATGGCCTTGCAGGTGAAGACCCGCACAAACATCTGAAAGAATTCCATATTGTCTGCTCCACCATGAAACCCCCAGATGTCCAGGAGGATCACATATTTCTAAAGGCCTTTCCTCATTCTTTAGAAGGAGTGGCAAAGGACTGGCTTTATTACCTTGCTCCACGGTCCATCACGAGCAGGGATGACCTCAAGAGAGTATTCTTAGAAAAAAAAATCCCTGCTTCTAGGACCATGACCATCAGAAAGGATATTTCAGGCATTAGACAACTCAGTGGAGAGAGCTTATATGAATACTGGGAGAGATTTAAGAAACTATATGCCAGTTGCCCTCACCACCAGATTTCTGAGCAGCTTCTCCTCCAATATTTTTATGAAGGACTCAGTAACATGGAGAGAAGTATGATAGATGCTACTAGTGGTGGATCCCTTGGAGACATGACCCCTGCTGAAGCCAAAAGTTTAATTGAGAAGATGGCTTCAAACTCCCAACAATTTAGTGCCATAAGTGATGCTATTGTCATTAGAGGAGTGCATGAAGTAGCCACGAATTCATCTTCATCAGCCGAGACTAAGAAGCTTGAAGGTAAACTTGATGCCTTGGTTAACTTGGTAACCCAACTGGCCATGAATCAAAAATCTGCACCTGTCACCAGACTATGTGGTTTATGCTCCTCTGCCGACCACCACACAGACCTTTGCCCTTCTCTGCAACAATCTGAAGCAATTGAACAACTTGAAGCTTATGCTGCATACATCTACAACAGACCTCCTCAACCTCAGCAGCAAAATCAGCCACAACAGAACAATTATGACCTCTCCAGCAACAGGTACAATCCCGAGTGGAGGAATCATCCCAACCTTAGGTGGTCGAATCCTTCACAATAGCAGCAACAACAACCTTATTTTCAAAATGTTGCTGGCCCAAGTAGACCATACGTTCCTCCACCAATCCGGCAGCAACAACATCAACAGCCCCAGAAACAGCAAACAGTTGAGGCCCCTCCGCAACCTTCCCTTGAAGAACTTTGAGGCAAATGAGTATGCAAAACATGCAGTTTCAACAAGAGACCAGAGCCTCCATTCAGAGCTTAACTAATCAGATGAGATAGTTGGCTACACAGTTAAATCAACAATAGTCCCAGAATTTTGATAGATTACCTTCTCAATCTGTCCAATATCCCAAAAATGTGAGTGTCATTACATTGAGGTTAGGAAAGCAGTGTCAAGGACCTCAACCAGTAGCATCTTCCTCATCCGCCAATGAACCTGCCCAACCTCACTCTACTTCAAAAAAAGATGATGACAAAAATTTAAAGAGTAAGTTACCTAACAATTTTTATGCAAGTGAATTTTCCATTGGTAATTCTGATTTACAGAAGCAGCATATCCCTCTTTCATTCCCTCCAAGAGCAATTTCCAACAAAAAAATGGAAGAGGCAGAGAAAGAGATCTTGGAAACATTTAGAAAAGTAGAGGTAAACATGCCTATGCTGGATGCAATAAAGCAAATTCCAAGATATGCTAAATTCTTGAAGGAGCTGTGCACTAATAAGCGGAAGCTTAAAGGAAGTGAAAGAATTAGTATGGGCAGAAATGTCTCCACATTGATTGGTAAATCTATTCACCAAATCCCTGAAAAATGTAAAGATCCAGGTACATTCAGCATACCTTGTATTATAGGGAACAGTAAGTTTGACAATGCCATGCTAGATTTAGGAGCTTCTATTAGTGTGATGCCTCTGTCTATTTTTAATTCTCTATCTCTTGGTCCCTTGCAGTCAACTGATGTGGTAATTCATTTAGCTAATAGAAGTGTTGCCTATCCTGCTGGTATCATAGAAAATGTCTTAGTTAGAGTTGGTGAACTGATTTTCCCTGTTGATTTTTATATTTTGAATATGGAGGAGGGATTTTCTAAAGGATCGGTTCACATCATTCCAAGCAAACCTTTTATGAAAACTGCTAGAACTAAGATAGATGTATATGCAGGCACACTATCTATGGAGTTTGGTGATATAACTATTCATTTTAATATTCTTGATGCTTTGAAACACCCATCTGAAGATCTTTCCGTTTTTCGTGTTGAAATAATTGACCATATTGTTGATGAATACATGACTGATCTTCATTCTAATCTGCATGCCTGCCACTCTTCGTGCATTGAATCTAAATTTGTACTTGATCATATGTCTGAATTTGATGCTGAGAGTGAATCTGAAATTGATATTCATTACATGTCTAGTGATGTTTTACCTCTTGATATTGATTTTATAGAGTCAAATAGAAGTGACCATGTTTCAGGAAGTACACATACCTCTGACTTTCTTTATGAGGTACAAGTTAAGAAACCATCTCTTTCTATCATTATCCAGCTGGCCACACTAGAATTGAAGCCTCTGCCATCAAATTTAAAATATGCTTACTTGGATGATAGCAAAAGTTTTCCAGTAATTATATCTGCCTCCCTTGCTGATGAGCAAAGGAGAAACTGTTATCAGTTCTCAAGAAGCATAAGAAGGCTATAGGCTGGACCCTGGCGGACATTCCTAGTATTAGCCCATCCACATGTATGCATCGGATAAATTTAGAGGATGGGTCTAAACCAGTAAGACAGCCATAAAGAAGACTCAACCCCGTCATTCTAGATGTGGTGAAAAAGGAAGTGACCAAGCTCTTGCAAGCTGGAATCATCTACCCCATTTCTGACAGCCAGTGGGTGAGTCCAGTCCAAGTGGTTCCTAAGAAGACAGGCCTCACAGTGATCTAGAATGAAAAGGATGAGCTTATTCCCACAAGAGTGTAGAACAGCTGGCGAGTCTGCATTGATTATGGGAGGATGAACCAGGTAACCAGAAAGGATCATTTTCCCCTACCTTTCATTGATCAAATGCTTGAGCGCTTGGCAGGTAAGTCCCATTACTGTTTTCTTGATGGTTTTTCTGGTTATCTACAAATTCATATTGCTCTTGAGGATCAAGAAAAGACCATATTCACCTGTCCCTTTGGCACTTTTGCCTATAGGAGGATGCCCTTTGGCCTATGCAATGCCCCTGGTACCTTCCAGCGGTGTATGCTTAGCATTTTCAGTGATTTTTTAGAGACTTGCATAGAGGTGTTTATGGATCCTCTTTTGATACATGTTTGGATAGTCTGGATAGAGTTCTTAGTAGATGCATTGAAACTAACCTTGTGCTGAATTTTTGAAAAATGTCACTTCATGGTAGAACAAGGTATAGTTTTAGGGCATATCATTTTTAAATGTTGTATCACAATTGCCTTACCCCTCTTGCGTGTGAGAGGTTCGTTCTTGGTCATGTTGGGTTTTATAGGCGCTTTATCAAGGATTTTAGCAAGGTGGCCCTTCCACTATCCAATCTGCTACAAAAGGAGGTGGAGTTTGATTTTGATGACCAGTCCAATTACACATTGGGGGTTGTCCTTGCTCAAAAGATCTACTTACTTTAACTTACTTCTTTTCCGCCATGACTTAGGGTGTTTTCTTTCTTCTGTCTCCTTCTTTACTTTTATTGCACTTGTCCAAATTTTATTGATTGCTTTGATTGTTCTTGATCTTATGATTGTGCTACATTGAGGACAATGTGTTGTTGAAGTGTGAGGGGGGGGGGAGATTTTTCATTAATTTTGTTGGGTATTCTAGTTTAATTTTATTAGGTTTTCTAGTTTAAGTTTGTTAGGTTCTAGGTTAATTTTGTTATTTTGGTTTTATGTTTGTGTACAACATTGCATGTTCCTCTTTGAATTTTGGGTTATGTATAGGTAATGTGTAATTGTTTTTGAAATAGGAGTTTCTTGGCTTTTTGTGAATTGAAACCCTTGTTTTTCTCTACACGTCAAGTTAGTTTTGAAGGTTCGAATTGAAAGTGATAGATTTACCCTTGGTGAGAATTTGAGCCATCATTATCTATTTTATTTGGTGTGTTTTGCCCCATTGATTGCTTGCACAATAGCCTTGGCTTGACTCTTATTGATACTTCTTGCTACACATGCATGTTGGGAGATGATTTAGGCATTTTATTCTTATAAGCCTCTAGCCAAATGAGCCCACCCTGAATTAATTCCTTTGATAGCCCCTTTGAGGCTATGTTCCCCTTTCTTTGTTTTGAGCTCATTACAAGCCTTAAGTGAAAAACCATGATTTCACCATACCCTTAAGGAATTTTGGAGCTTTGGAATTGTTTTGGGAATAAGTGTGAGGGGGGGGGGGGGTATGTTTCATTGGATAATATGTTTTTGTTGGCCATGCTTGATGAGGTATTTTGGCCATGCTTGATGTATATACATATATTGCCTAATCGTTGCTTTATTTTTCAAATGCTTTCAATTGCTACTGTTCACGTTCAAAAAAATAAAAAATAAAAAAAAGAAAAAAAAAGAAAAAAGAAAAAAAAATAGAAAATGAATGAAGTTGAATAAATGAGGTCTTGGTTTGAAGACATGGATTGGTTTAAGGACTTGGTTGATTTTGTTTTGGGTTTACGTTTTAATTTTGGTTTTGGGGTTTACTACTTTTTCTTAATTCCCACTTATTCCCCATTGCTCCTCTATTCCTTTGGGTTTTAGCTACTATCCCATACTTTCATCTACCTTGTCCTTGGCCCCATTACAACCTTAAAAGACCTTTTGATCCTCATGTGCATGTATTTGTGATGAGGTTGTCAATTTTAGAGTCTTGCCAAGTCTATGTGGTGTTTGTTTTCATGGGTGCTTTGAGAGTAAACAGTAGCCTAGACACTTGAGAGATAGAGTGCATATCTTTTGAGGCTTTATCACTTTTCATTCTAGAGCTGATTGACTATCTTGCCATGTTTGAGATTCTTGGATGATTTTCATGACAGCCTTGATTCTTTAACTCTTTACGTGTTGGATGTTACCCATTCTTTTCATTCCTTGAGATTCATTGAGAAATATGGAATTGTTGTTGTGTCTATTTCTCTTTAATGTCTCTGGATTTGTCCCTTACTTTGTTTATTTTATTTTATTTTATTTTGCCTAGGAGTGCAAAAAGCTAAGTGTGAGGGGATTTGATGTGTCATCATTGTCTCCTATTTCTTATCCCTTTTTGTCACCATTTTAATTACTGATTAGCCTTAATTATCAAATTAATTATGCAGTTTTATCATTTGGGCCTATTGGAGTAATTTTGTGTTTTTAATTTAATTTCAGGAGAATTATAAGCAATTGGGCTTAAATCCAGAATTGGGCTTGGACTTGAAGAGAGCAGACAATTTTATCAAATCTTATCTTATCCAGATCAAATCTTATATTATCTAGATTTTATCTAATCTAGATATTATTTCATCTAGATCTTATCTTATCTTATTTAGATTTTATTTCATCTAGATTTTATTTTATCAAATCTTATCTTATCTTGTCTAGATTTTATTTTATTTATGGGCTTGGACTTAAAACTGATTTGTAAGCTTTGGGGCTGAAAATATATAACAGCACCAAGGCTCTAGTTTGAGGACCTTCTCTCTTCTCTCTCTCTCCTATTTTCGTTTTTTAGTTTTAGGCTTTTCTTCTTTTAGACATTATTTTTGTTTTGCAATTCAGGCTTTTACTTTTCGGTTCAGCAATAAAATTTCGTTCTTCAATCTTTAATTTCATTCTCTATTAATTAATGGAAGGCTAAGTCCCCAGCGTTATTTTCTCTTGAGGATCAAGCAGAGTTCTCTTTGAGGTTCTATTATTATTGTTAAATTTTGTTCAGTTTTTTCCTCTTCACTAATTACTCTGAATTTGTTGCTATTAATTCATGCATGCTTACTGCTTGATTAATTGTCTCAGCGCTTAATTTACATTCATGCTTAATGATCGTTTATGAGTAATTGGTGTATGTGTTGCTTAATCACATAATGAATGCCTTATGTTAAATTTCGCTTAGTAATTTAATTTAGGGTTGGATTAAGTGGTTGAACTGATAAAGGATAATTTCTCACAACCTAGGATAAGAGACTTGCTTGTGAATCAAGGGGAAGCAACGTATTTTAATTATGATAATTTCTAATTCAATTTTACTCAGTGTTTAATTTACAAAAGCAAACAACCCCCCCCCCCCCAATTTGTTACTATTTCCTACTACCTGTCATGAACATTTGGTGTATCATTGCTCGTTGGGAAACGACCTAGGATCACTTCCTAGTTACTACATTTTAATGTTTATTTGATTCGGGTACGGCCTCGATCTGTCTCTCATACAAACTCTTTGGGATTTCTTTTGAAATCTGAGGGTAGTTTCGTTATATAAATTTTTTTTGTGATTAGCCCATGTCATTAAGTTTCTGCGGGATCAACAGACACGTGGCATCACTCTATGACCTTAAATCAAGAAAGTTTCACTTGGTCATATACCAAAGTTTGACATTCCATTGCCATCCTTCAATGGGGCTCACGATTGGTCCCAAAGCCTTGTGTTTTCTTGTTGTGCAGAATAATCAAAGTTTTTAAAAAAGGAAAGGGGAAAACCCTAGGATCATTATTTCCATTGATTGATTAAATGTCAAATGGCACCATTGTCGTCACCCAAAATTGTCAAGTGACTAAATCAAACAGATTATATACTCTGAGGGAGTCCCCGAAGAGATTTGTAAAAAAAAAAAAGAAGAATGAGGTTGCATGAGTTATCACATCTTTCAAAAAAGGATAGTCAATCCGTGTTTTCCACAAAAAGAAGCAAAAAAAGATCAAATCAAAATCAAAATCACAAAAAATAGGAAAGAATTTCATGAACATTGTTCAATTTTCTATTGCATTGCATTGTTGCATACAAAGCTTGCATTTACTGTATTTCAAGATAAAGGTTGCATGCATCTGCATCCCAAAAATCATGTTCATAAGGTTGAGCCCTTTGGTACTATTACCTATTGGCTTCTTTCATAGGACTCAAAGTCCTCACTTTCTCTTTCATAGGACTCAAAGTCCTCGTCTTTAACTTTCATATGACTCAAAGTCCTCACTTTTGTCTTTCATAGGACTCAAAGTCCTCTTCCTTTATCTTTCATAGGACTCAAAGTCCTCTATCATTTATGCTTTTCAAACACTATTAGAGTCTTCTTTGCCTCAAGACTATCAAGTCTATTGGCTTGCCGAGACAATCAAGGTCATCTTCCTCTTTTCAAAGACTTCAATGTCTTTCGACCAAGACTATCACAGTCTTATTTGCCCAAGAGACTATCAAGTCTGTTGGCCATGTAGAGACAATCAAGGTCAGCTGCCTCTTTTCGAAGACTTCTATGTCTTTTCGAAGACTATCACAATCTTCTTTGCCTTAGAGACTACCAAGTCCATTGGCTTACAGAGACAATCAGGGTCATCCGCCTTTACTTTTCAATGACTATCATAGTCTTTTGTCTTGTGGAGACAATAAGGGTCATCCGCCTTTACGTTTCAAAGACTATCATAGTCTTTTGTCTTGCAGAGACAACCAGGGTCATCCACCTTTACTTTTCAAAGACTATCATAGTCTTTTGTCTTGCGGAGACAGTCAGGTTCATCCGTCTTTAGTTTTCAAAGACTATCATAGTCTTTTTGTCTTACAGAGACAATCAAGGTCATCTGCTCATTTACATTTCGAAGACGACAATGTCTTCAAAAGGCGACAATGCCTTCATTTACATTTCGAAGACGACAATTTCTTCGATCATTTATGCTTTCAAAAGGCGACAATGCCTTCATTTACATTTCAAAGACAACAATGTCTTCAGTCATTTATGCTTTCAAAAGGCGACAATGCCTTTATTTACATTTTGAAGACGACAATGTCTTTAGTCATTTACGCTTCCAAAATGCGACAATGCCTTCATTTACATTTCAAAAGACGACGATGTCTTTCGTCATTTATGCTTTTGAAAGGCGACAATGCCTTCATTTATATTGCAAAAGACGGCAATGTCTTCAATCATTTATGCTTTCAAAAGGCGACAATGCTTTCATTTACATTTCAAAAGATGACAATGTCTTAAGTCATTTTTGCTTTCGAAAGGAGACAATGCCTTCATTTACATTTCAAAGATGACAATATCTTCATCTCAAAGACTTCAATGTCTTTTGTCCTTCTTTGTGTTTCATAGGACTCAACGTCCACTGTTTCTATGCTTTTGAAAAAAAAAAAAAAGAACTTTAGTGCCCTCATGTTTTTTTGGTTTCACTGCTTGGGCTTCCCCTAGTGGCCGGTCAGATGGTGAGATCGCTCGAACAAAATTACTGTCCAACACCTTAACGACTCTCTCCGCTTTTCAAAAGTTCAAAACATCGTTTTGAGGTCCAATTCCTTAAATGACTTTTGTTCGTAATTAAAATTAATCTTTCAAAAACATAAAAATAATTTAATACACAAACTTTCAGACTTAAAGAACTACATAGGTCTGATTTCCTCATCGTACTTGAGGATACGTAAGAGCGAGGGAAACACCCTTGTCGACCCCAAAAAAATAATAAACATAAAAAGGGAAAATACATAAAAAATATAAAAAGGAAAAATACACAATTTTGAAGTCAAGATTTGCACATTCGATTAAAGGCTACCGTCCCTTGTGATAGGCTCGTGGGGTGCTAATAGCTTCCCCACATGTAAACAACTCCCGGATCCTCATTTTCAAAATCCACAAACCTTTGCCTCCAACGTTTTCCTCCAATAAATGTTGGTGGTGACTCTGCTCGTTTTCTCCCTCAGAGACAAACGCTTTTGGCCCATTAAATGGCCTTTTCGCTCCCCCGCCGAAGGGTAGGTTGCGACAAAATCTTATGTGCTTCAACATAGTATTCCTAGGGAACTATAAACCTTTCTTCTTAATTACATTCATCTCTCATAAGACACTGTATCTCTGACTATCAAAAACATTAATCTTTTAGGAGGCCTTGTACCTTATGTGTATAAGGTTCCTTTTGCAGACAAATTGTATATGACAAGAACCAGGAGGTTGTTTACACACAGAGATGACTTTCTTAGATTTAAGTTCCATCATTCTACTAAAATTTCATGCAAGTGAGCTTGTTGAAAACATAATATTGACCTGACCAAAATGGATATAAAAATTGAGAAACTCTCAAGATATAATTAGTTGACCATTAGAACATATGAAAGAAAATGTAGTTTCTACTGAGTTACAAGTGGCATGGATGTGGATTGGGAACGGAACATGAGTTATTCGTACATCCATAACATCCTTAGGGGAAAATAGAATCAAAGTGGAGAGATATAGATCCAGCTAGAAAGTCACTGAACTCGTTATTGAAAATAGAAAAGGTATATTATGTTTTCCTATGAAGTTTCAAGCCCAAAAGTATGGCTTTATGCATGTTGAGTACACAGATATAGTAATTTATTTATCCTACTTCTTGCAAAATACTACCATCTTTAATACTTCTTACAATAATGTGGTTGGGGATTTATTTGGCTTATTACCTATTAAAGAACTTATCAGATGTTGCTCCCATAAAAAGCTTTCGGATGGCATGCTGGGAGATGAGTTCTAAAACTCCTTTTTCAATGCTATCCTTCTACAAATATATCAAAAATCAAGAAAAAGATTATGAAGTTAAACAAGTAAATAAGGAAAACCTGTCACCCTCAGGTTTCCTTATGCGATCTCCAGTGCTAAAATTACCCATGTTGTACTCACACCAAACCTACAAACACGAAAAGTAGATAATTAACAAATAAGTTATCATTCCAATGCATAAAAATACACTAAAAATACAAACAACCCAATCCCAATCCCCAAATACCCCCCTCCCTACAAATGGATATTTGGGGAGTAGCTACTCTATGATGCTATTGGAAATTATATGGCATGGATAAAACACCAATCCCAATCCCCAAATACCCCTTTCCCCACAAAAAACCCCCAACCATAGAACCCCGCCTGCAAACACCATTGTTGCTCCAAGTACCACAGGCTAGTTCCCCACAACAACGATGCCATCGCCTTTAATGGCACGGACCACACTGTCGTAATCAGTGATTCTGGCGTGCTATACCTACTCCCTAGTGCGCTGTTCAAGTTCGAGTTCAGCTACTTTGAGACATTGAAGGTGAAGCCGATCTCCATCCACGAGCCGTCGGAGGGCCTCCACATCCAAACCCACACTGTCCTCCACCAGGGAAAGAGACAGAGAGAGAGAAATATTAACCAATCAAGGATGGTTTTTTGAATAATCGTCCTTAAACTTACAATTCTAAGACGGTTAGTCAAAAACGTCTTCGTTATTAACGAATTTAATTACAATGTTGCCACCTCATTGTCTTTGAAAATAGTTTCTGCCAGCCGTCGTGGTTGATCAGTCATAATATATTGTTTTTATAGTAGTGATTCTAGAAGCTTGCAAAACATAAAGTTTTACTTGCATAAATCCTCACCCTAGAGGAACAGGAAAAGGCATATATCACCAATTTAAGAGTTAACTCCTATTAATCACAAAAATACATAACTGATCTAGAAAGAATGAAAAATCATACAAACATTAATCATAATATTTTAAACAAAACATTAATTATTAGGATACAGACAAGAAATAAAAAGAGCATAGCATGTAACACGTTCTTGAATCAAAAAATGTAACCCCTCAACTCCACCTTATATTATGGCATGCTGATGCGCCATCATTTTCTTCTATTTCTTAAACCCTTTTTGCACCATTTTAATTACTGATTAGTCTTAATTGTCAAATTAATTAGGCAGTTCTATTATTTGGGCTCATTTAGCTAATTTGATGTTTTTAATCTAATTTCAGGAATTAATGAAACATTGGGCTTAATCTGGATTTTGGTTGTGGACTTGAGGAGGGCAAATAAAGCAGCGCTTACCTTAGTTAATTTCTAATTAGGAGATTGCAATTTTATTTTATGTGGTTCAGTGTTTATTTCGTTTTGGGCCAGAATATTGTAATAGGGCCCAGTGACTTTGAGTGACTCTTTTTAAATAGCAGCCTTGGGATTTGTGGAAGGCTATTGTGTTAGACTATTATTCAGAGCATAGGGTTTATGGTTTTTACGTTGTTCTCTTTTAATGCTACTGTTCACATAATGCAATTTTCCATTTTCTGCTTCTAATTACAATTTCGTTCTTGTTTCTTCTTCTACCTTCATTTACGTTTCTGCTTCATTTACGATTTCTGTTTGAATCTATGGAAGGCTAAATATTCTGGTGTTGTTTCCTTTTGAGGACGAAGCTCAACTCTCTTTGAGGTTTCTTTTATAATGTGGCTTCCTGGCAGTTTTCCCTTCACCAGTTAACCCAAATTCGTTAACATTAATATGTGCATGCTTCGTGTTCGATTAATTGCCTCTATGCCTAACTTGCGTTCATGCTTAATGGATGAAGGGCTAACTGGTGTATGTGTTGCCTAATCATGTATTGGCAACCCTAAGTTGATTTTCGCTTAGTAAATTGAAATAGGGTTGGATTAAGTGGTTAACTGTTAGGGACGAATTCTCCATAACCCGGGACAAGAAAATGGCTTCTGAATCAGAGGAAACAACCCGTTTTTAATATTATTAGTTTCGTATTCCAGTTTACTTGTTCTGTTCTTTAAATCACAAAACAAACAACCCCCCCTCCAATCGTTACTGTTACTACAAGTATATTATGAACATTTGGTTTATCATTGCTCATTGGGAAACGACCTAGGATCACTTCCTAGTTATTGCATTTTCATGTTTATTTGATTCGGGTACGGCCTCGATCACATGCATTTTAGAAACGTTTTGAAATGGGCGATGCTCGGTGAAATGCCAAAACTGACTTCTTGTAGAAGGTAATTTTAACCGGTTAGATGAAGTTTGCTTATTTATTGTTTAGTCCCTGTTTACTTCAATATGTGTACCTTTCGGTTTGATTAGTTCGTATGTGCTTTCTAACACTTTCTAGTGAATGTTCTTCAATGTGTCTTTCTCATATGCTCATCGTGATTCTCCAAATAACATAGCTTAGCATTGGAACATCCCAAAAGGTGATGTTATACCACAACACCATTGAGCTATTCATAGGATCAATCATGAATCCAGACCTCATATGCTTCTTTGATTGCCTTATAGTGAATTTCTATTTTCATTTTTTTCTCTTGTTTCACAACTCCTATTTCCACAGTAGAAGGAGAGTAGCTAGCTTGTTTGCCAGGATGGAACCTCTTCGAAATATAACATGCTTGTTCCTCATCATCAACCACTTTTTTAGTTTAGTTATTATTAACCTCTTTTGTTATCTTCTTGAACACCAAGAAGCATAGGTGTAGAAGACTAGAAAGTATGATCTACAGCCAGGTTAAGACTCGATAAGAAGTCAGTTTGAAGAAACAAAATTTACCTAGATTCAATGTATCCCCTCAAATTTAACTTTTGAACTAATTAAACCTTTAGTTCAAAGAATATTTAAATTGGACAGTTTCTGGCCAATGCCACCTTGTCCCTAATGAATCATGCATCTTAATTGTTATTCTTAATAGAATAAGAAATTTTAGCCAAGAGTAAAGAGAACTAAAATCAAGTCTATAAACAATTAAGTGAACAAAACAAATTAATAGAACGCCAAAGACATATGAAATACTATCATCATACAAATTAAGCCACTTCATTTACCAATAATTTGAAATAAACCTTTCGATTTGAACAAATAAAATAATTTGAAACCCCAAAGATGGATATTGTAAAAACATTCATGGGAAAATAATCATATTGTTGTTGGACCTTGTGGCCTCAATAACTTATGAAGGGGTGAATTAATTTTCGACTAACAAACTTTTAACCCCCTTCTAAAAGAGATAGACTTAGAATGAAAAAGAAGCAGCTATCAATTTAATAATGTTCTTTAAACATGCAAGACACAATTGTTTGCAACAAAATAAATAAGATAAGGGAAGAAACAATGCAAACATAGTTTTATACTGGTTTGGCCACTTCCCATGCCTACGTCCAGTACTCAAGCAACCCACTTGAGATTTCCACTATCTTTGTAAAATCCTTTACAACTTCTGAACCACATAGGGACAACCCATCCCTTGTGTTCAGGAATCCTTACAACTCAAGAGACCCTCGGTCCCTTAATCAATTTCATTGAGTAAGAAGAATGGAAGAAGAATTCTCTCTTCAAAAGAATATTACAATGAAGATCCATGGACGAACTCTTAATGGATTTGCAAGTGTTTGCCCAAGAGTTCTTGAGAGAGCATTTGACAATGAAGTTCTCTTGGAATCTCTGTCATTTTCTTTTGAGAGGATAAGACATTCTGGAACAAAAAAACTCTCCTTTAAAATTCATGTTGAAGTCACCTATTTATAGGCCTTTGATGGCCATTTACAAATCCAATGAAAAGATGTGACTGTTGGCATATTTTCTGAAAACTCTCCACTGGTAATTGATTACAATGTTTGTGTAATCGATTACACAGTTATAATTTGAAGGGTCATGACTTTTGAATTTGAATTTCAGGAGTTTCGTTACTAGTAATCAATTACAGATATATGGTAATCGATTACATGTTCAAAATTCAAATTCAAAACCCTTTACAACAGCTATTTCTCAACCCTGTCTTCTGGTAATTGATTACACTGCCTGGTAATCGATTACCAAAGCCTTGAATGTCTTGAAAGCACTTTGTTTTAAGGCAAGGCTTGATCTTGAGTTAATCTTGAAGCAAGGCTTTGTTTGTTGAAGCAATCTTGTATTAATCTTGAGGCCATGCTTATCTTTTGAAGCAACTTTGTTTGATTCTTCTTTTGACATCATCAAAATCATGTATACATACATTCACAATTGTTGTTCAAAAAGAACCAAAAATGACATAATGTTATGACGTAGAAGTGTTGTTGAGTCTGGATGCACCGACGATTTGGCGGGCTTTGCCAGTGATGAGGAGTCGACAGAAGAAGGTGGTGGCATGTTGGGCAATGGTCATTCCGGCGATTGAAGTCTTGTGCAGCTTCAACCTCAACAATAAAAATTTTGTACTTTCATCCAATTTTACACTATTTTGCAATATCTATAAAATATAAAATTATTTAGTAACTATGTTGCAATTAATGTAAAATAAAACAACTGATAACAAATAAAGAGATCAATGATATTAATAATTACTTTGTATTGAGAAAAGATGATGGAACTCACAAACCAAGAAGGGGGTGAATTGGTTTCTATATCAAATCAAACTTTAAAAATCAGAGTAAAAAACAACTTCTTTTCCAAGGATCGTATCACAAACATTTAATAAACCAATATTTAATCAATCACCCTTAACAGAAAATATTTTGTTAAACTTCTTTCTCAAAATGATATTTTCTTTAACCTCCAGTAAATTGATTAAGACTAGGTTAAGAAAGAAAGATAAGATCAAGAGAATATGCACCCCAATTTTTATACTGTTTCAGTCTCTATCTCTAGAAAATCTAATCCTATTATGTAATTGAACCTGAATTAGATTTTCACTATGCATATAGAATTCTTACAAGTAATCACAATCAATCTCAGTTCCTACCCCAAAAAAAGAGACTAAAGCACCCAACCCTAGGGTCCTTTGTGAATAAGATCCTAAGAGAAACCTACCCTTAATCCAAACTAGAAAAACCTATTCTAGCATGTTGTCATACCCTAATTTCATCCAGGGACAATTTGATGTAAGCTCCATTGGAGCTTGTAGGCCTAGGATCTTCTTCATCAATGGATTCCTTTGCTTCTTGGAAGATAAATTGCAGCGGAATGGAGAAGGAAGAGAGAGAGGAGACGCCACTTCAAGGAGAAGATGAGTCTAGAAGAAGCTCACGACCATAGGAGGCCATGGATAAGAGCTTGGAGGAAGAAGGAGATGAATGAAGGGTGAGGGAGAGAAGAGCACGGAATTTTGTGCTCTAAAAGAGCTCTGAAATCTGAAGTTAATATTCTAATGATCAAAGTTCTAAAAAATGCACACACATGACCTCTATTTATAGCCTAAGTGTCACACAAAATTGGAGGTAAATTCAAATTTCACTTAAATTTGAAATTGAATTTGTGGAGCCAAACTTTGGAGCCAAAATTTCACTAATTATGATTAGTGAATTTTAGTTATGGTTCAGCCCACTACATTATGGAGCCCTAAATACAAGGCCAAAAAATAATGAAACCTTAATCTAATATTTACAAAGATAAGTGGGCTCGTACTTAGCCCGTGGGCCCGAAATCTACCCTAGGATTCATAAGAACCCTAGGGCCTTCTCTTGCATCTCTAGCCCATTCTACTTGGAGTTTTCTATCCAATGCCCTTGCGGGGTAGGATTGCATCACAATTGTTGTCGGCGTGTGGACCTTGGTTGATCACTTTGAGATGCTTAACATCCATTGCCACGTAATCCGTAAAGTTTTGTGACGTTTTAGAAAGAAATCAGCCAAAAACACAAAAATGGGGCTGCACTTATCAAACTTGGGGGGTGTAACTAGCACTGGGACCATCTAGAACATTCTAGAGGGGGTGCACTCAGGAAACTTCATCACTAAGCAACCTGGAGGGGGGTGCACTCATCAAATTGGGGGTGCACCCAGGAAACTTCATTCAGAACATTCTAGAAGAGGGTGAACTTATCAAAGTTAGGCTTTCCATAACTCGACTATGCTTTTTCTTCAATGCCATATGTATCAAAGTCCTTGATCCCATGAAGTTAGATAAGTTGGAAAATGAGGCTGCTATTATTTTGTGTCAGTTGGAGATGTATTTTCCTCCTGCTTTCTTTGACATCATGGTTCACTTAATTGTTCATCTGGTCAGAGAAATCAAATGTTGTGGTCCTATTTATTTGCGGTGGATGTACCTGGTTGATTGATAGATGAAGATCTTAAAAGGGTATACCAAGAATCTACATTGTCCAGAAGCATCTATTGTAGAAAGGTACATTGCAGAAGAAGCCATTGAATTTTGTTAAGAGAATATTGAAAAAGATAAACCTGTTGAGCTTCCCGAGTCTCGACATGACGAAAGAGGGGGAGATAAGGGTTCAAGAGGACTGTATGTTATCACTTCAGCTATAGAAGATTTGCAACAAGCTTATTTGTATGTGTTGAATAATAGTGATGAAGTTTTTCCATACATACTTTGCCACAAAGGTTTAGTGAAGGAAAGTAATCCAAAAATGTCGAAGAACAGAGTCTTGAAAGAGCATAACAAGACATTTCTAGATTGGTTTAAAGATACAATCTTTGCTGATGATAATGCTTTTGAAATGTTAAGAAAGCTAGCTGATGGGCCTAAAAGAAATGTTATAACTTGGCTAGGATACGATATAAACATGTATTCCTTATATACAAAAGCATAAGATGAGAAAAGTACAATGCAAAATAGTGGAGTTACCCTACGGGCTGAATCTTAACATTTCTCTAGTGTACACAATGACAATACTTGTGTAGCTTCCATCCCTTACTTTGGTTTCATTGAAGAAATTTGGGAGCTTAACTATGTCAAGTTGACTATCTATGTTTTCAAATGTAAGTGGGTTGACAATAATACCGGTGTGGACCGATGATGTAGGATTTATGTCGGTGGATCTTAAGAAACTCGCTTACTAGAACGATTCTTTCATCATGGCAGAACAAGCTAAACATGTATTTTATGTTCTGGACCCTTGTGATGAAAGGTGGTCAGTGGTTCTACACGGGAAAAAAATAGGTGTTAATGTTGAAGATGATGATTCATACATTGATACTTATGTTAGTCCTTTGTTCACACAAATGTCGCCTAATGTCATCGAAGAAGAAGAAGCTGACGACATTCATGCTAATTGTAATGATCATGATAAACGAGGATGAATTAACATCATCTAATATAATTTTTTTTACTTTATACTTAATTTTAGTCCATTGAATTAGATTCATACTTAATGTTTTTGTTTACAAGCAAATGGCTACACCGCACAACTCTCCTCCTCATCCTCCTCCTACTGGTGCAACATCGCATTCACCGTCTACCTTGAAGTGGACAAGAAAGGCCACACGCCTAAGATCATTGGCGATTAGACCAATTGGAGCAGAAAGACCCCTGGTTCATGTGGATCCTGATACCGGGAAAGTGGACAATCCCCACAGAAAGAAGTTAAAAACATATTTGGGGATCGTTGCTCGTGATAAGGTAGATGTGACATACGAGAATTGGAAGCAAGTCTCTGCTGCTCAGAAGGATTTGATATGGGAGGATATTTAGGTATTTTAGTTTTCATGTTCCATATTGTTTATTAACTAAAAATTCGAATTTAGTAACAATAAAACTTATTTTTTCGTTTGTTAGGCTGAATTTGATATCCCTGAAGCATTTGATGCAAGGACAAAAAACAAAATACTTCAGAGTGTGGGGGAGCGATAGAGACAGTTTAAGTCTGATTTGACGTCTAAATGGGCACTTGCAGCCGACAAGGACAGTTTTGATGATATTGTATGCGAAAAATACAACATTAGCAAGGAGAAATAGGCCTAATTTTCTCAGAGCCGTAAAGACCCTTTGTGGGAGGTAACATTGTGATTTTCATTGTTTTCAACTTTTTTCAGTTATTATTATACATTGTAATCATAAGTTTCTATAATGTTGAATTTTTGCAGGATGTGCGAAAAAAGGCACAGGCCATCCAGAAACAAAACACTGCCCTCATGAGTTGTCTCGTGGGGGTTATAAACATCTAGAAAACAAGATGATGGAGGAGAAGAAAAAGAAAAAAAATGGAGGAAGCTTCTCAATCCCGAAGCACTGACACCATCATTGATCCTCCATCTCCCATCAAACGACACATGAAGTGGAAGATGGCCAGCACAAAGAAAACTACCCAAATGACGTCTCAGGCTGCAAAGGAAATTGCTGACAAGATTGTATGTCACTTTCAATTGTTAATTGTAATTATTTATGTTTATTGTGTGATTGAGTAAACCAATAAATGTGTTCCTTATAGGATTCCTTGGAGGATCTGGTCTGACAGGGTTCCTTTGTCGCCCATGGACGTCAGGATATACTGACTGCTTCCATTGGGCGACCAGAACACCCTGGTCGTGTGCGTGCTACTGGAGCCGGGGTAACAATAGAGCAATACTTTGGACCGGCTCCAAGGACCTCCCGCATGTCTTCCTCCATGGCTTCCGAATACCTGGAGCAATTGACACAACAGATCAGGGACCAGCTGGAGGAGTCGATCACACAAAAAGTGACTCAACAGCTAATGTTATCCTTCAGCCATATGCAATCCCAGTTTTAGTCGCAGATGTAATCACAAGGAGTTGCACTGCCTCCTGAGCTTGAGGTTGGTCCTTCAGCTGCTCGTGTCAGCACAAAGGAGAATTGTGTTGATCCCTCAGGGAATGATCCAGACAAATGCGGGTTGTACATCGATGAAAATCCTCCCCAACTGGTTGCCCTAGGAAGACTTTATGAGGGATCCACAACCATTCACAACATTCCTTTGTTGCATGATCAAGTCAAGGTTGGTGTTAAGGAGGTTAGAGATGCAGAGGCTCCAATTTTTGTACCCACTGAAGAGGTTAAGTTAGTGGGGCAGGCACTTAACACCTTCCTTGCTTGGCCAACACATCTTATCAAGTGTTTATCTGAACAGGTATTTCAGTGTCACTAAATGCTTTTTTTTTCAATTAAAGCGTTCACTGTAATTAAATTATGTTAATTAACTATGTTGGACCCGTGAAACCTACAGATAGGCTGGATCATGATGTTGATGATTCCCTATATCTGATGACATTGACCATCTCACAGCTTTTTCTGAAGCCGTTACGGGTTATGTGGGATGCTACTGTGTTTGGGGTGTATAATGACAACTTCCCCTAGTACATAAAGCATGAAGATCTATCTGAAATTGCACAAGGTGGTCAATGTCTCAGCATCCCTATTATACATTGTGGATTCTCTAAGTCAGTTTACATTATTGCTTAGTACTTAACTTATTGTTTTAAATTCATACATAATTTACTCTATTTTAACAACAATACTCATATGACTGAGACAAGTATGCGAGCAGGGAGTGCCGATGTGTATGGATTCCTCGAGCCACAGTCTATACAAAGATCTGGGCAATCTCAATTTGAATCAGAAAATTATATTAAGAACTGGATGCAGAATTTAAGGAGGGATGTGTACCTAGGAGCCTACCTGAATGGGTAAGTTAAACTAAAAAAATGAATTTAATTAATGTATAATAGTATAATAACTTATATTGTTTTCCACTGCAGTGCACATTGGCAAATAGCCGTCATTTTACCTAAGAAAAATGTTGTCATCTAGTTTTGTTTATTTCATAATATACCAGACAACTACCTCAAAGGAATAATTAATAGGTTAGTGTTGTTTTTCAATACATTTGCATTAGCATTAGTCGGGAACATCAATGTTTTAATTGTACAATTGATCGAGGCCATACCCAAATCAAATAAACATTAAAATGTAGTAACTAGGAAGTGATCCTAGGTCGTTTCCCTACGAGCAATGATACACCAAATGTTCATGACAGATAGTAGGAAAATAGTAACGAATTGGGGGGTTGTTTGCTTTTTTAAATTAAACAACGAGTAAAATTGAATTAGAAAATATCAGAATTAAAATACGTTGCTTCCCCTTGATTCACAAGCAAGCCTCTTATCCTAGGTTGCGAGAATTTATCCTTTATCAGTTCAACCACTTAATCCAACCCTAAATTAAATTACTAAGCAAAATTTAACATAAGGCATTCATTATGTGATTAAGCAACACATACACCAATTACTCATAAACGATCATTAAGCATGAACGTAAATAAAGCGCAGAGACAATTAATCAAGCACTAAGCATGCATGAATTAATAGCAACAAATTCGGAATAATTAGTGAAGAGGAAAAACTGAACAAAATTTAACAGTAATAATAGAACCTCAAAGAGAACTGTGCTTGATCCTCAAGAGAAAACAACGCTGGGGACTTAGCCTTCCATTAATCAATAGAGAACGAAATTTTATTGCTAAAACGAAAAGTAAAAACTGGAATTGCAAAACGAAAAAGTGTCTAAAAGAAGAAAAGCCTAAAACTAAAAAAACGAAAATAGGAGAGAGAGAGAGAGAGAGAGAAGAGAGAGAGCGGGCCTAAACTAGAACCTTGGTGCTGTTATATAGTTTTCCAACCCCAAAGCTTACAAATCTGTTTTAAATCCAAACCAATAAATAAAATAAAATCAAATATAGATAAGATAAGAGAAGATAAGATAAGATCTAGATGAAATAATATCTAGATGAGATCAAATATAAATAATATCTAGATAAGATAAGATAAAATAAGATCTAATTTTGTAGAATAAAATAGTCTGCCCTCTTCAAGTCCAAGCCCAATTCTGGATTCAAGCCCAATGCTTCAATAATTCCTGAAATTAGATTAAAAACATCAAATTAGCTGAATGGACCCAAATAATAAAACAACCTAATTTATTTGACATTTAAGACTAATCATTACTTAAAATGGTGCAAAGAGGGTTAAGAAATAGGAGAAAATAATGGCACATCAAAACCCCCCATACTTAGCCTTTTGCACTCCAGGGCAAAATGAAATAAAGAACAAAATCCAAGGATATCAAAGAGAGACAAACAAAAACATTTACATATTTCTCAATGAACATCAAGGAATGAAAGGAATGGGTAACATCTAACATGAAAAGATCCAAAGAGTCAAGACATTCGTGAAAATCATCCAAGCAACCTAATCATGGCAAAATAGTTAATCAGCTCAAGAATGAAAAGTGATAAAGCCTCACAAGATATACACTCCATCTCTCAAGTGTCTAGGCTACTGTTTACTCTCGAAGCACCCATGAAAACAAACACCACATAGACTTGGCAAAATTCTAAAATTGACAAACAGCTTGACAAACACAAACACATGAGAATCAAAAGGTCTTTAAAGGTTGTAATGGGGCCAAGGACAAGGTAGGGGAAAAATATGGAATAAGTAGCTAAATCCCAAAGGATTAGAGAAGCAATGGGGAATAAGTGGAAATTAAGCACAAGTAGTAAACCCAAACCCTCGAATATCAACAAAGTCAACCAAGGCTCCCAAATCAAGTCCTCATAACAAGACCTCATTTATTCAACTTCACTTCTTTTCTTCTTCTCTTTTTTTTTTCTCTTTTTTTTCTCTTTTTTTTTAACAATACGAATTTGCAGAATTTGCAACAATTGAATTTTTTTTTTCATTTCATTTTTTTTAACAGTACGAATTTGAAGATTAAAGCAAGAACTAGGCAATATATATATATATATATATATATATATATATATATATATATATATATATGTGTGTGTGTGTGTGTGTGTGTGTGTGTGTGTGTGTGTGTATATATTTAAACATGACCAAAAATTATATCTTCCAATGAAACATACCCCCCCACACTTATTCCCAAAACAATTCCAAAGCTCCAAAATTCCTTAAGGGTAAGGTGATATCATGGCTTTTCACTTAAGGCTTGTAGTGAGCTTCAAAACAAAGAAAGGGGAACAATACTAACACAGCACGAAAGAATTAAACACTTACACAAGAATTAAACACTAACATGACACTAGCTATTATGAACCTTTGGACACTGCTCCCCGGCAACGGCGCCAAATTTGATCGAGGTCGTACCCGAATCAAATAAACATTAAAATGTAGTAACTAGGAAGTGATCCTAGGTCGTTTCCCAACGAGCAATGATACACCAAATGTTCATGACAGATAGTATGAAAATAGTAACGAATTGGGGGGGGGGGTTGCTTTTGTAAATTAAACAGTGAGTAAAATTGAATTAGAAAATATCAGAATTAAAATACGTTGCTTCCCCTTGATTCACAAGCAAGTCTCTTATCCTAGGTTGCGAGAATTTATTCTTTATCAGTTCAACCACTTAATCCAACCCTAAATTAAATTACTAAGCGAAATTTAACATAAGACATTCATTATGTGATTAAGCAACACATACACCAATTACTCATAAACGTCATTAAGTATGAACGTAAATTAAGCGCAGGGACAATTAATCAAGCACTAAGCATGCATGAATTAATAGCAACAAATTCAGAATAATTAGTGAAGAGGAAAAACTGAACAGAATTTAAGAGTAATAATAGAACCTCAAAGAGAACTGTGCTTGATCCTCAAGAGAAAACAACGTTGGGGACTTAGCCTTCCATTAATCAATAGAGAACGAAATTATAGATTGAAGAACGAAATTTTATTGCTAAAACGA
The DNA here is from genome assembly GCF_004193775.1 of Glycine soja. Classification (NCBI taxonomy): domain Eukaryota; kingdom Viridiplantae; phylum Streptophyta; class Magnoliopsida; order Fabales; family Fabaceae; genus Glycine; species Glycine soja. The sequence continues at coordinate 23,897,686 of NC_041021.1, forward strand.
AAAGTAAAAACTGGAATTGAAAAACGAAAAAGTGTCTAAAAGAAGAAAAGCCTAAAACTAAAAAAACGAAAATAGGAGAGAGGGAAGAGAGAGAGCAGGCCTAAACTAGAGCCTTGGAGCTGTTATATAGTTTTTCAGCCCCAAAGCTTACAAATCTGTTTTAAATCCAAACCCATAAATAAAATAAAATCAAATCTAGATAAGATAAGATAAGATGTAGATGAAATAATATCTAGATGAGATAAAATCTAAATAATATCTAGATAAGATAAGATCTAATTTTGTAGAATAACCTCTTTAAGTCCAAGCCCAATTCTGGATTCAAGCCCAATGCTTCATTAATTCCTGAAATTAGATTAAAAACATCAAATTAGCTTAATGGGCCCAAATAATAAAACTGCCTAATTAATTTGACAATTAAGACTAATCAATACTTAAAATGGTGCAAAAAGGGTTAAGAAATAGGAGAAAATAATGGCACATCAACAATACACATTCATGTTTGTATTCAACATGCTTTGAAAGGAGTTGACAATACTCCACAAAGTAAATCCAAAGCTGCTACTAGGTGGATTGTTGTTAAAGTAAGTTATTTAAACAATTCTAGTTATATTTTAATATTGTCTACACTAATTTGTACTTAACATTGAATACCTACATTTCATAATGTATTTAGTGTAATAGACAAAAAGGAAGCATTAAGTGTGGGTATTATGTCATGCATTGGATGCCAACTATAATCTTAGGAAGTTTCAAGAATAATTGGGAAACAGTAATTGCTTAATTCATACTAATTTCATTTTCTTATAATTGGTATTATATATTATTGACTTATGTTTTATCATGCAGTATTTCAATGATGCTGGACCATTGGAATCAAAGAGATTAAAGGCGCTTCACATCTAGTGGGCAAAGTTTTATTTGAAAGTAAAAAATGAATCAATTAGTTAGTGTTTAGGCAATTTTCGAATTGCACTTTAGTTATTTTAAATTTTTTACAATTCATGTATCATTAATATTAAACATTCTTTTAATTGATGGTAATTAATAAATTAACCATGGAATTTCTAGTAAAAGTTATTTCAAAACATGTTGTGGTCTAGTTTTTAAAATTTGCAGGTTAATTTTGGGGTTATTAAAAAAACAAACACCATATTAAAAAAATCTAAAAAACAACATCAGTTGTTTACCAAAACCGATGTTGTTTATGAATCTTAACATCGGTTTTTCCACAAACTGATACCGATGTTGAGGTTAATAAAACAACATCGGTTTTCTTAGGAAACCGATGTTGTTTTATGATCATCAACATCGGTTTTTTTACCAAAACGATTGTTAATATACACATACAACATCGGTTTTTAATAAAAACCGATGTTGTATGTGTATATTAACATCGGTTTTAGAAAAAATCGATGTTGATATTAAGATATAAATTTTTTTTATATAATTCTTATTATATAACACCAATTATTTAAATAACTGATGTTTTAATTTTACATTAACATCGGTTTTGGAAAACCCATGTTAACGATAATACTTTCAACATCGGTTAATAACCGATGTTTAAAGTCGTTAATAACCGATGTTGAAACCCTATCTTTTAGTAGTGCATCCTCAAATTTGATTCTTTACCTACACCAAAGAAAGATAGATCAACCACATTGAAGGTAGCACTTATGTTACCATATTCTCTTGGCAAGTCCAACTTGTAAGCGTTGTCATTTATCTTTTCTAGAACTTGGAAAGGTGCATCTCCTCTTGGTTGCAACTTGGATTTTCTTTGGGCAGGAAGTCTTTCCTTCCTCATATGAACCCATACCTATCGTAACCTACCCTTCGGCAGGAGGGCAATGTGAGGCTAACGAGTGCATCTTCCAAGGAAGGAAAGCGAACGGAGTCGCCACCAACGTTTATTTGAGGAAAATGCTAGAAAAACCAAAAAAAAAAAGATGAAGGTCGGCGTATTTTGAAAATGAAGGTTTGAGAGTTGTTTACGCATGTCGAAGGTATTAGCATCCCACGTACCTATCACAAGGGACGACAGCCTTCAATCGAGTATGTAAATCATGACTTCAAAATTATGCATTTTCCCTTTTTATATCTTTTTATCTTTTCCTTTTTTATGTTTTCATACTTTTTTGGGGTCGACAAGGGCGTGGCCCTCGCTCCTACATATCCTCAAGTGCGATGAGGAAATCAGATCTATGTAGTTCATTAAGAACTGAACGTTTGTGTGTTAAATTGTTTTTATCTTTTTGAAAGATTGATTAAATTGCGAATAAAAGTCGTTTAAGGCGGTTGACCTTGAAATGATCTTTTGATTTTTGATGAGAGGAAGAGAGATTTGTTAAGGCGTTGGACCTTGAAACGACCTCTTATTTTTGAAAGGACATAATCGTTAAGGAGTTGGACCTTTGAACAATCTCTTGATTTTTTTAAAGGAGAAAATCGTTCAGGCGTTGGACCTTTGAACGATCTCTTGATTTTTTGATGAAATGAAGAAATTTATGTGTTGGTTTTATTTGGTTTGGCTCATTAGTCATCGATCCCTTTTTTAAAGATAACTTGCAGCGTTAATGACCGGTTAAAACTTATTTCACATTGATGAAAAGAGTTTATGACACAAACGATCTATCGAAACTTACTTAAACAATGATTAAGTGAGATTACAACACAAACGATCAGTTGAATTTTATTTTAATGGTGATTAAAAGAGATTACGGTATGAATGATCGGTCGAAACTCGCTTTAAACAAAGAAAAAGATCATCGATGATCGAAGAAGGAGATGAAGATGCACAAACAATATAGGGGACCCCTAAGGGTCCATAAATCAAATTCAAATCCTTAAAAGCAAACACTAATCGAATGAAGAATGAAGAACAAATGATGAACGTTGTAAGAATCAATTACGGATGCAATTCGGAAGCGTTTTGGCCTTGTTCTCCCTTCTTTCTTCTTCTTTCTGGACCTTTGAACTTCGAGGAACTCAGGGACCCTTTACTTTGTGAATCATGCATGTTTTGATGATGTCGGAAAGAAATCACTTGATAATGATTGTCATCATCAAAAAGGGGGAGAATGTGAATGTATGAATACATGATTTTGATGATGCCAAAGAAGAATCAAACAAGGTTGCTTCAAAGGATAAGCATTGCTTCAAGATTAATACAAGGTTGCTTCAACAAACAAAGTCTTGCTTCAAGATTAACTAAAGATCAAGCCTTGCCTCAAAACAAGGTGTTTCCAAGACATCCAAGGCTCTGGTAATCGATTACCAGGCAGTGTAATCGATTACCAGAAGACAGTTTTGAGAAAAAACTTTTAAAAAGGGTTTTAAATTTGAATTTTGAACCTGTAATCGATTACCATATGTTTGTAATCCATTACCAGCAATGGAACTCTTGAAATTCAAATTCAAAAGTCATAACCCTTCAAAATATAACTATGTAATCGATTACTAGAAACCTTTAATCGATTAACAGTGAAAAAAATTCAGAAAAAGCTTTTTGGAAAAGACACATCTCTTCAAACCATTTTGAAAAGGCATGAAGGGCCTATATATATATGTGTCTGATTTCAAAAAGCAAGATGTCATACCCTAATTTCGTCCGGGGATTATTATTTGATGATATACAACCTTTGATTGGCCGCTTCCAGATACTTGGCACCCTTTGGTGCACAATATGTGAAGTCCCGAGACGTGCCGAAAATCAAAAGGAAGCAGGCTTACGCGATCCGTGAAAATTCCGTAATGTGACGGAAATCGAAAGGAGGTGTTTTTCGCAATCCGTGAGTTTTCGTAACTTCTTCGAAAGCTAAAAAAGAGTAAATACATAATCCGTAAGGATTCGTACCCTTGCGGAAGGAAAATAGGTATCGTTACGAAATTCGTAAAGTTTCGTAACGTTACGGAAAAAGAATTACCAAAAAAAGGTAAAGGGGTGTATTTATTAAAATGGGGGGTGCAAATAGTAATTTTTGAATCTGGGCCCTTCTAGAGGTTTCTGGGCAATTTCTTGCTTAAGGTTGAAGCAACCTAGCTCTCTTGGGCGAGCTGAGCTCTCCTGGGCGAGCTAGGTGGCCACCACACCCCCCGTTTTGTTGAAAAATGGGATTCCGGGGCTTCTGGGACACCCGTAATGCTTCCGTAAAATTCCCATAATCCTAAATAAGCATATTTAACTTAATACGGGTGAGAGGGAAGAGAAAAAAAGAAGAAAATCAAGTCCTATATGCTTCCGTAAGGCTTTCATAACTTTTCTGTAAATTACGAAAGAAGGGGGGTGAACCTATCAAAATTGAGGGGTGCAAATAGCAATTTCGATATTTTGAATTGGACCTTACAGATTGTTTTCTGGAGCTGCGTTGCTTCCGGAATGTTTTTTGAGCTGTGTGGCAACCTCTTCCCCCTTTTTCCTGTAAAAAGGCTGAAGGGGGCTGTTCTAAGGATCCCGGATGCCCCTGGTGAGGTATTTCAGCTGTTTTGGGTGAAAAAAATTGTTTCCGTGAAGAAAATCCAAGCCGAGGTGCTTCCGTAACGCTTCCGAGAGGTTTCCGTAAGCAAATCCGTGAAGGTTTTCCTCCGTTATTCACCGTTCTTCATCCGTACTTCGTTCTTCAACGGGTAAGTTTTCAAATCGAGCTTTTCAATTCATTATATGTACCCATGGTGGTCCCCATTTGTTTTGTGTATTTTTATTCTCGTTTTCATTCGCTTTCTATACCCCCTTTTGACGTGCTTCAGTCATTTATTTAAGTTGTTTCTCGCCTAATCTAAAAATAAAATAAATTTCCACCGATCATTTGAATTGTATCATTCGTTAATTTCTGTTAAAATGAATTTCGATCGTTCGGTCGTGCCGTAACCACGTTGGAAATCAAAAAAGAGGTAAAATAATAATATAATAATCGGAAAAAATACCTTTTAGTAGAATAAAGCGAAAAATCAATAGGACGTTTTCTCTTTGGGATTTCTCATTCTTAATTGAATTGACTAATAACTAAAGTGAAACTAAGGCTAAAATCAACTCGACTAGTCAAGCTCGTCCACAAAAATAGGGTTTTGAAAGTTTATCATTTCAGTTTCTTACCAAGTAAAATGGATCATTTTTAAGGTCCAACGCCTTAAAATGATCACCTTTCAAGTAAAAATAATCACTTGATTCACGCATAAGAAAGAACTACGTAGGTCTGATTTCCTCTTCGATGGAAGGTACGTAGGAGCAAAAGCCCCGCTTTTGTCGACCTCAAAAAATAAAAAGAAATAAATTTAAGGTAACACAATTTCCACAATTCTAAAAAATAGGCTGTTGTCCTTTGGGACAAACGTGAGAGGTGCTAATACCTTCCTCAAACGTAAATACAACTCCTGAACTTAGAATTTTCATTTTGACCGGTTTCCTTCGGTTTTTCCGACGTTTTCCACAAATAAACGTTGGTGGCGACTCCGCGCATCTTTCCTCCTTTGGAATGCGCACCCGTGAGCCTCGCCCTCGCTCGCCCGCAAAAGGGCACGTTGCGACAGTTGGCGACTCCACTGGGGACTATTTTTGTGAGTTAGGCCTATTTTAAGGAATTGTGGATTTGTGAAACTTTGTGTGTGCATTTGTTGAACTGTGTAAAATGTAAATAATTGTTGTATATTTCGCATTCTTTACACTGCATTCTAAGCACCCACGGGTTTGAGTAAAAAAGGGGCCCTATACCCGGGTTCATGGGAATCTAAGGAGTGGAGGTGCATCTATTTTCATGCTAGGTCTCTGACTTGCTTGATAATAGTGAAACCTCGTCTAGAGCTTTCTCTCTTTATAATGTGTTGTCGCTGGTATTCCATACCGCCACAATATTGTTATCTTGAGTGATGATACCTCTAGAAAACAGCCGTGTGAGTTATGAATTGTGGGGAGTAGTTATTAGAGACCCCTAGATATTGTCCTATAGGTTCCCAAATAGGGGCAAAGAGCAAACACGCTCTGTGCCATTCGTTCTCATGCATTTTTTGGTAAATAGCACTAGTTTATAGTTTTGCTAGTGATGTTTGGTTTCTTTAGAGTAATACGTAACCTTTTTAATACTACGTTGAGGCGCCATCATGCCCAAAACGTAGCATTAAAGTTGGATCTCTGCAGTCTCGTATGTGTGAATTACCCCTTTGTGTTGTTTTCTTTCCGTTTCATGCATGTGCATCTGCATCATACCATCACACATGCGTTGTATGTGGGTCTCGTCTTTTGTCATGGGAAGCCGGAAGATCCACATCGTCTTCTTAACTGCACACATGGGGCACTGCGCCCCCCAAATGCGCAATAAGGAGAGATAATTTTCCGGGCTCTCGTGTCCGTAAATGCATTCATATCATGTACCGCATAAACATCTCTTCAGCATCATAATGAACATATCGTTCCTGCATTTGTCCGTTATCACATTCCCATTTTGCATGAGTCATTGCATCATCATGCATATGCGTTCAACATACTTTTTGTTGTACATGTTTGCTCATACATGATCCTTGTATTTTCCTCTACAAAACAAAAACAAAAAAAAGGGGAAGCATGAAAATTCATGATGCATTCTTAGTTGCATGTGTTAGGTACCATGAGCCAACCATGTTGGGATCATAAACCCATTTCTAAAATTAAAAAAAAAACACAAACAAAACAAAATGATTGAGCATGGTACCTAATGTGTGGTTAATTATGAAAGGATGTCTCTTCGAGCATCTCAATCTCATAATTACATTTTCCATGCATAGCATGCGTATTCTCGAGTCTTTCATCCCTATGAAATGTTGTTGAAGTATTGGCGATAAAAATTGCCATTCTCTGGGTTATGGGGTTGAACCAAGCTCGTGCTTTTACGAAAAGGTTCATCGAGTCAAGTTGAAGTATGGAAGTAACCATCTTGCAAAAAATTGGGGTAAAAGATGGATCGTGTTACATCGCTCCTTCGTCTACTGCCAAACACATTTAGGGCTGCTGATGTCCCTGTTACTTCCAGTTTCGCCTTGACGAAGATGTCATGGACCATGTTGAAAACCTAAATTGATTCAACCCCATATCCAGTGTACAAATTCACAATACTTCAACTGTGCATCATTCGCATACATCCATGTTGTTCATTGGTTGCATTGCTCATTGCATTCTTTCCTTGAAAAAAAAGAACTTAATCATTGTTATCAAAAAGAAAAAAACATGCTTTACGGTGCCCTCACCGAACTTGTACTAGAGCTAGAGTAATGGGTGAAGTAGAGGAGATACAAGAGAAGATGAAGGCCGACATGGAGGCCATTAAAGAGAAAATGGCCACAATGATGGAGGCCATGATGAGCGTGAAGAAGATAATGGAAGCCAATGCGGTTCCAATTGCCGCTACCAGTGTTGTTGCTAAGGTGAACCTGATGTCCCCATCCGGCATCAACCAAATGAATCATCCAACCTCAGATATGGTAGGCAAAGATTTGGGAAGTACGGGCGGCCCCCATGATGTGCAAATTCAAAACGAGCGCGCCTTCCCACCATATGGCTTGCCTCTCAACTATACGCCACCCAATGTGGCGTACACTCCCAATAAGAATGTCAATAACTCCACTCCTATACCCATTGGGAGCCAACAACCCCAAACTGATCATGCACATGTCTCTTAAACCGTGGGGGAGACACATGAAATTCCCCACCACAATCCAGCCGACTTCGAGCCTTGCCTCGGATATGCCACGGAAGGGCAAGCAGTTGGTGGTATACCCCTACAAAACCCTTTGGAAGGCCCTCAGTATCACCCACAACTACACCTCTTGCATTCCACAAACAAGTAAAAACCCTCATGCTATGGCAGAAATGGGAAAGTTGGATCATCTAGAGGAAAGGCTCAGGGCCATTGAAGGAGGTGAAGATTATGCCTTTGCTAACCTAGAAGAGTTGTTCCTAGTACCCAATATCATCACCCCTCCCAAGTTCAAGGTGCTGGACTTTGACAAGTACAAGGGGACTACTTGCCCCAAGAACCATCTAAAGATGTATTGTCGGAAGATGGGGGCATACGTAAAAGATGAGGAATTGTTGATACATTCCTTCCAAGAAAGTCTTACTGGGGTAGTTGTCACCTGGTACACTAACTTGGAACCTTCCCGAGTCCATTCCTGGGAGGACCTAATGGTTGCCTTCGTTAGGCAGTGTCGGTATAATGGCTTCGGATAGGACGCAACTACAAAACATGTGCAAAAAAGGGGGCACGGATCTTTCAAAGAATACGCCCAAAGGTGGAGAACCTGGCAGCTCAAGTGGCACCTCAATGACGAAAAAATGATGACAATGATAGTAGACACGTTACCAGTGTTCTACTATGGAAAATGGTGGGTTACACACCTTCAAGCTTTGCGGATTTGGACTTCGCCAGCGGAAGGATCAAAGTGGGTCTGAAAAGAGGCAAATTTGGTCATCCTGCTTTGATAAAAACTGGGGCAAATGAAGAGGATGAGAATGAGGGAGAAACCCATGTTGTGGTTGCCATTCCTACATGGCCAAGTTTCCCACCAACCCAACAATGTCATTACTCAACCAATAACAACCCATCTCCTTACCCACCACCCAGTTATCCATAAAGGCCATCCCTAAATCAAACCACAAAACCCACCTACCAATGCTAAACACCACCTTTAGCATAAACCAAAACACCCGCCAAGAAATGAGTTTTGCAGCGAAAAAAAACCTGTAGGATTCACCCAAATTCCGGTGTCCTATGCTGACTTGCTCCCATATCCACTCGATAATGCAATGGTAGCCATAACCCTAGCCGAGGTTCATCAACCTCCATTTCTCCAAGAATACGACTCGAACGCAACGTGTGCTTGTCATGGAGAAGCCCCGTGGCATTCCATTGAGCATTGTAGGGGCCTGAAGCGTAAGGTGCAAAGTCTAATTGATGCGGGCTGGCTGAAATTTGAGGAGAATCACGTATAAATCTTGACATTGACAAGAGATGCCACACATGGGGCAATTTTGAAAGCTGTTGTTAGATGTCTCTAATGACTCATCAGGATTTTCAAGTTTGTAGCATTATTGTAAACCACAGCTACAATGTTAAATGAAATGGATGAAGTTGATATCTTTGTCCCTCATCCTTTCACAAACGCATCTTTGCTTATTCAACTTTCACCGAAATGTGGGTGCAAGCCATTGGTCTATTTGCTCAAGCGACCTATGCTCCTGAGTTTTGACTTCCAAGACCGTTCAATCAGAGATTACTCGTCTTGCACGTTGGTGGGGCTGCCGTAAAACAACGTGTAAAGTTCAAAACAAATAAGTTTCAAAATAAAAAAAAGCATTTGATTGACTGTGTTTTCAAGACGTTCATGTGACCTCATTTTATCATTCCAGAAAGTCTGTCTTTTAGAGAGAAGTGAGTTATCAAGAATAGGATGTTGGACAAATGGCCTCAGTTATCTTAAGAAGGGGGGGTTGAATTAAGATACAAAGACTATGCCCCAATTAAACTTTCACTCTCTCTTTTCGAATTAACAATGCACACAGGGACAACCCTTCCCTTGTGTTCAGGAATCCTCTACAACAAGAGACCACGGTCTCTTAATCCCTTTTCAGAAATAAGAAGAGAAGAAGAGATCTCTCTTAAAAGAGATAGATTGTACAATGAAGATCAATCAAAATTCCTTATTGAATATGCAAATGGTTGACCAAGGAATCTTTTTGAGAGGATAAAATATTTTAGTTCAGAAAAACTCTTAATCTTTTAAGAGGATAAAACTTTTTGGGCAATGAAAACTCCCTTTAAGTTCGTGTTTCCAAGTCACCTTTGATGGTCATTCATAAAAAATTTGAATAGGTGTGACTCTTGGCAATTATTTTCTGAAAATCCCCTCTGGTAATCAATTACACATTATAAATTTTGAATTCAAATTTCTAGTGACTGTGATAAACATTTTCAACTGCCGGTAATCGATTACCATAGAGAAAATCTCAATTTGAAATGATAGAATTCTTTGGTCAAACCTTTTGTATTTTCAATTTGGAAACTTCTTCCTAAAGGTTCTAGAGATCAAATTGATCATATATCTTGATTTTCTTGGATTCTTGTCTTGAGTAAAACTTAGAAGCACTTGATCCTTTAGCATCATCAAGACATCAAAACATCTTGCTTCTACATAGGAGTCATTTGACTTAATCCATCAACTGAAAGATCCTTCAACTATTTCTCGTCCTTGGAAAATTATTTTTGCAAGAATCAACTGCATATTTCATTCTTCCTCACTGCGAGGTTGTGAAAACAAGACAACAATTGGTACCTCTAAGCCCTACACTGGGGCAATGAAAGGCCCCATGCATAAACCTCAAACGAACCTAGGGGCAGATTAGAAGTTCTCACCCAATAGGTTCCTTGCTACAAGGTCATGACGAAAGACAACGATTGTACCTCAAAGCCCTACACTGGGGCAATGAAAGGCACCATGCAAAAACCTCAAGCGAACCTAGGGGCAGATTAGAAGTTTTCACCCAATAGGTTCCCAGCTACAAGGTCATGACAAAAGATAACAATTGGTACCTCAAAGCCTTACACTGGGGCAATGAGGGGCATCGTGCATGAATTGGTACCTCAAGTGAACATAGGGGCAGATCAAAAGTTCTCACCCGTCGATGTTTTTAAACAAGAAAAAAAAGGGAGACAAGCCTTGGAATTTCAATAGATTGATTAAACGTCAAACGGCTCCATTGTCGTCACTCCAAAATGGTCAAGTGACTAAATCAAACAGAATATACACTCTGAGGGAGTTCCCGGAGAGATTTGCAAAAGATAGGATAAGGTTGCATGAATTATCACCTTTTTCAAAAGGACAGTCAATCTGTGTTTTCCAAAAAAATTAAATCAAAATCAAAATCACGAAATAGGGAAAGAATGTCATGAACATTGTAAAACTTTCCATTGCATTGCATTGTTTCATGTGCGGTCAGCATTACCAAATTTCACAACAAAAGTTGCATACGTCTGCATCCCTAAAAATCATGTTAACTGCATAGAGTTCCTACATCTCGTGTCCAATCTTTTTGGATGACCTGCCCTCTCGATTAGTCGATCTCTTGCTTTCTCATAAAGGTGGACCCTTGGGTACTAGTACCTATCACCTTTAGAGGACTATATGTCCTCGCCTGCAGAGGGCTGCACGCCCTCGCCTTTAGAGGGCTACGCGTTCTCATTTTCAGTGTGCTCCATGTCCACACCTTAAGAGAATATAAGGTCCTTTGCCCTTTGATGCTTAACCGAGACTTGCGCTCCTGGTTAAGGGGCCAGTAGTTTCCTTTTATCAGTTCTTGGGCCACCCCTGATATTAGAGGGCGACCAACTGTGCGAGCACATCCAGAGAGGGAGGCTATCACGCATCTACTATGCATACTGGGGCAAGATTTCACCCGTGCCGCTGCAAAAAGACGAGTGTGGATCATGCGCACCAACATGACCACTTTTACATGGATATGGATGACGTTGTTATTTAGTAACATTCTGCCCGGCGACCACAATGCCAATCTCCCCCTGCAGATGTATCGGTTGGTCTGTGCCATCATGACATAGGTAAGTATGCACATGGTTCAATTGATTTCTGATGTCATCTATTGTTTGCAGGGATCGCGCCCACAAGACGCCCAGTAGGCCCGAAGAAGTCCAACAGGGCCCTGGGGTTTCCAGCTCTGGTTACGGGCCTCTGTCAGTCCTACAAGGTGTCCGTTCCCCCAGCGAGGTCATGCCATCGTGACATAGGTAAGTATACAGATGGTTCAACTGATTTCTGATACCACCTATTGTTTGCAGGAATCGCACCCACAAAGACACCCAGTGGACCCAGAGAAGTCCAACAGGGCCCTGGGGTTTCCAGCTCTGGTTACGGGCCTCTGTAGTCCTACAGGGTGCCCGTTCCCCCGGCATGGTCACGTCATCATAGGTAAGTATGCACATCGCTCGACTGATTTCTGATTTCATCTATTGTTTGCAGGGATCGCGCCTGCAAGACACCCAGTGGACCCGAAGAAGTCCAACAGGGTCTTGGAGTTGTCAAGCTCTAATTACGGGTCTCTGTCAGTTCTACAGAGTACCTATCACCTCCAGCAAGGGCATCAGGCCCGCTACTAATCGAGCTTTCATCAAGAAGTACTACATCCCCAGGCAGGCGCAGGGCAAAACACCACAGCAGCCTGGGGATGGCCGGCAGCAGGCAACAGACGCACCGCCATCACCTCTAGAGTTCACCTCAGCTCATCCACAAAAAGGTTAGAGCGTTGCTTACGACCCATGGCCGACCAATAGGCAACCAAGTCCAGAGCCAAAGGTAAGCAAAGTACTAGGTCCGTGACCGACAAGTCATCAAGCGTCCAGCTCAAGACGTTAAAGAAGCGCTACTAGGAGGCAACCTAGTACCTTTTAAATCTCTGCTTGTTATTTGATCACTTTTGTTTCTCAAGTCATAGTAGGACACACCTAGTTGCTAATGATCCTAGGAATTTAAATAAAACAAGCACAAGCTCGGAAGATAGTCATACCTCACAAAATATATATATGTATGATTAGGTAGTGAAAATACCTAAGATATGCATGTATGTAAACAAAAATACTTCGCAAAATATATATATATGTATGTTTCGATATGCATGTATGTAGGAAAAATACTTCACAAAATATATATATGTATGTTTAGGTAGCAAGATACCTTGGATATGCATGTATATAGCAAAAATATCTCACAAAACATATATATGTATGTTTAGGTAGCAAGATACCTTGGACACGCGTGTATATAGCAAAATACCTCACAAAAATATACGTATGTTTAGGTAGCAAAATACCTCATGAAAAAAAGAGTAAAAAGAGAGCGAGCAAAAAAAAAAAAAAATATATATATATATATATATATAATAAAGGTTGTCTAGCTAAAAAACAACATGCTTTTGAAAAGAGATGACTTCCAACTTTTCTTTGAAAAAATTTGCTGATCATAACTAGTTTTTGAAAGAATGTGTATACACCTGAAGGGTGAATGCTGTGAAAATTTTCCCGGACGCCCAAAATGGACTCGAATGAATGCACAAATTGATAAAAGAACGTATTTTGGAAACACTGGGTTAACTTAAATAGGGAAAATGAATCCTGAGCCCTAGTGTCACATGACCATAAAAAACTTGATGCTTGAGTATCCACATGGGTGCATGCATGACCAGTTTTGCATAAAATTTCCTAACCATCATTGTTGCATGTGTATCATGGAAATAATGTAGGACATCCCTTTATCCCGAACTGCTGGCCAAACCCTGACATATATCATGACCAGCCATTCTACAAGCCTTGAGCCAAAATCCCAACTTATCATAAACCTTGACCCAGGGTGAGAATGTCAATCCTTGCCCTCGGAAAACAAAAAAAAACAGAAAAAAAAGAAAAATTCTCAATCAAAGAGTGGGAGAAAGCAAAAAAGGAAAGAAAATTCCCGATCAAGGATCGGAAGAAAAAGAAACATCCAGAAAGGTCTTTGGACCAGACAATATCTGAACAGTACAGAATTGTCACCAAGTAACCAAGAAAAAGGAAACCACGACCTAAAGTGGTCCTCTCCTTTGATGGCTGACAAAATCCTGTGCGCTAGCGACTTTCTCGCTACGCACTAAACAAAAACAGAAAAGGAAAAGGCAAAACACTCAAAGCCAAATTCCCACCTAAAAACCATTCCCAAAATAAGTCCTATTGATCCATGATCACGCATGTAATCTTTGATTTGATAGGAAATGATTTGCAAAATCAAGTCATGACATATCTATGGTTCGGAATTAGGATAAAACACTTACCTGTGTGAGATTGATAGACTTTGAGTGATTTTCTCCTATCTTTGTTGGGCCCAGTGCTTCCTCTAAATGGTCATTTAGAAACGAAATGCTAACATCCAAAATCTCATTTACGGTTATGAGAAAATTTCATCAGCATACTCTCCTTCCCCGATAGACACATTGTTTTTCATCCAAAAAGCATATGTTGCTCTGATCAGTTGGAAGTTTTGTCTCTTTACTAAAGCATGTTCGCATTTTGGTGAAGAAAACACCGAGACTATTTTTAGTCTCATAGTTATCAAGAACTACGTAGGTCTGAGTTCCTCATCACAAATTGAGGATACGTAGGAGCAAAAGCCCTGCTTTTGTCGACCACCCCACTTTTTGTTACGTGTCCCAAGAGACCGGTGGCATGCGGAGCCACATGACCGTGGATCCCAGATTCATGTTCTTTTATGTTTCATCCTTTATCATTTACATGACTTGAGGGACTAACGTTTGTTTTTTGATGTCGCGATTGTCATTTGTTTTGTGCATATATTTTGTTTGGAATATTGCGTTAGTGCTTACTTCGTTGTTGTCAATAGTGTTTGTTGAAATTCCGGAACCGTGTAGAGTTTTTCATTTAGGAACGTCGTCCTAAAAATAAAATGAACCAAAATCATGATAAAAAAGGAAAGAAGTGTTGTGAATAAATGTCTACATATATAAAGGAAAAGAAAAAATGTTTTTGTATATATACATGTATGTAAAAGGAAGATGTGTATAGAAGGTTTTTGTGTGTGTAAGTGATGCATGGAGAGAAATTCTTGTGTGTGTGAGCAACGAATGTATATAAGAAACTTTTGTATGAGCCATAGGTGTGCGTTGGAGAAAAACAAAAAAGATCTTTGAATGTAAATAGGGTTTGATCATGTGACGTAAAGAGAGAGAGTTCCAATGCGTATACAAAAACGTTTGTCATGTATAAGAGTGTAGATATACAAAAGAAAATTTCTTCATAAAGGACCACAGGAGTATAATTTTGTGAATATATAAAGATGAAACAAAAAGGAAAAGAAAGAAAGACCACGAAGGTCGACATGTTATAGTTAAGAAGTATAAATCATTCGTAAAGAGCAAACGTATCTTCTGGAAACAAGGGACTGATGCTAAGAGTTTATTTTCCAGAATAACCGAGATAAGGATGGATGAATTCATTGAACTGATAAAAGAACATAATTGGGAAACGTTGGGTCTGTTTGTGTAAATTCCCAACCGTAGTATCACAATGCCATAAACGGGATGCTTGAGTGCCCACCTGGCTGTAGCCATGACTAATTTTGCACGTTGTTTTCAAATCATCATTGTCATGCGTGCCTTGTGGAGTAATATGGGAGTTTGGCCCGAGACCGACACCTTGACACCCAAATTTGTTTTGCCCCAAATATCAAGATTGGGTTCCACGATAAAAGACCCCATTGAAACACAACCTTAGACTTTTTTTGAACCTTGGCCTATCAAAAGAATCCTCATCCTTTCCCCCAAAGCAAAGGACAGCGGAATCTCCTCAAGGGAGAGCAAATAGAATGCTGAAACCCGATTTCCCAAAGAAAGGAAAGGAGGAAGTGGAAAGAAAAGGAAGAAATGAAAAGAAAGAAAGAAAAAGAACAGTAAAAAGAAAGAAAAAGAAGGATTCTCGATCGAAGATCGAAAGGAAGTGAAAATGGAAGAGATCGGAGGAAAACAGAGTAATTCTCGATCAATGAAAGAAAGGGAATGGAAATCTTCAGACTAGATAAATTTTCGGCAAAAATAAGTGACTGTCGGCAAAGGAAAACCCATTTTTGGTGTCTCTTCCTTTCGAATTGCCATTCAAAGTCATTCTCGACTGGCGATATCCCACCCACATGAACAAAGAGGAAAAGACCGAAACACCCAGATTCCTCTCCAAAAAACACTACTCTTGAGAAAATCCTATTGGTCCGTGATCGTACGTTTGATCTTTGATTCGATAGGAAGTCTTGTGCAAAATAGAGTCATGGTGCAGTTATGGTTTGGGAATAGGATAAAACACTTGCCTTGTGAGTTTTATACACTATGAGTGATTTATTTTCAGCTTAGCCCGATGTTTCCCCTGCATGTTCATTTAAAAGCTAAAAGTTGACGTCCTGCCCTTCATTCTCGGTTACAAGGAAGATTACCCTTGGCACAAGTATATTGTTTCTCTAAGATATGGTGCTCTTGCGAATGATTTATTTTTCTTTACAAAAAGCATGTTTGCATTACAGGTGGAAAAACCCGGTGGACCGTTCGGTCCGGCCAACCACTTTTTTCGGAGCCCCATGAATGTTATTGCCTAGCGCTGTTCATGTGTCCTCCACCTTCGAGTTTGGAGCTATGTTTCATGATTGCCTAAGTGCGGACACTCAAGGCAATCCTCCATTCTCCCCCTTTTTCGGAGCCACATGAATGTTATTGCCTAGCGCTGTTCATGTGTCCTCCACCTTCGAGTTTGGAGCTATGTTTCATGATTGCCTAAGTGCGGACCCTCAAGGCAATCCTCCATTCTCCCCTTTTCCGGAGCCCCATGAATGTTATTGCCTAGCGCTGTTCATGTGTCCTCCACCTTCGATGTTGGAGCTATCTTTCATGATTGCCTAAGTGCGGACCCTCAAGGCAATCCTTCATTCTCCCCCTTTTTCAGAGCCCCATGAATGTTATTGCCTAGCGCTGTTCATGTGTCCTCCACCTTCGAGTTTGGAGCTATGTTTCATGATTGCCTAAGTGCGGACCCTCAAGGAAAACCTCCATTCTCCCTCTTTTTCAGAGCCCCATGAATGTTATTGCCTAACGCTGTTCATGTGTCCTCCACCTTTGAGTTTGGAGCTATGTTTCATGATTGCCTAAGTGCGGACCCTCAAGGCAATCCTCCATTCTCCCCTTTTTCGGAGCCTCATGAATGTTATTGCCTAGCGCTGTTCATGTGTCCTCCACCTTTGAGTTTGGAGCTATGTTTCATGATTGCCTAAGTGTGGACCCTCAAGGCAATCCTCCATTCTCCCCCTTTCTCGGAGCCCCATGAATGTTATTGCCTAGCGCTGTTCATGTGTCCTCCACCTTCGAGTTTGGAGCTATGTTTCATAATTGCCTAAGTGCGGACCCTCAAGGCAATCCTCCATTCTCCCCCTTTTTCGGAGCCCCATGAATGTTATTGCCTAACACTGTTCATGTGTCCTCCACCTTCGAGTTTGGCACTATGTTTCATGATTGCCTAAGTGCGGACCCTCAAGGCAATCCTCCATTCTCCCCTTTTTTTTCGGAGCCCCATGAATGTTATTGCCTAGCACTTTTCATGCGTCCTCCACCTTCGAGTTTGGAGCTATGTTTCATGATTGCCTAAGTGCGGACCTCAAGGCAATTCTCCATTCTCCCCCTTTTTCGGAGCCCCATGAATGTCATTGCCTAGCGCTGTTCATGTGTCCTCCACCTTCGAGTTTGGTGCTATGTTTCATGATTGCCTAAGTGTGGACCCTCAAGGCAATCCTCCATTCTCCCCCTTTTTCGGAGCCCCATGAATGTTATTGCCTAGCGTTGTGCATGTGTCCACCACCTTCGAGTTTTAAGCTATGTTTCATGATTGCCTAAGTGCGGACCCTCAGGCAATCCTCCATTCTCCCCCTTTTTTCGGAGCCCCATGAATGGTATTGCCTAGCACTGTTCATGTGTCCTCCACCTTCGAGTTTGGAGCTATGTTTCATGATTGCCTAAGTGCGGACACTCAAGGAAATCCTCCATTCTCCCCCTTTTTCGGAGCCACATGAATGTTATTGCCTAGCGCTGTTCATGTGTCCTCCACCTTCGAGTTTGGAGCTATGTTTCATGATTGCCTAAGTGCGGACCCTCAAGGCAATCCTCCATTCTCCCCCTTTTTCGGAGCCCCATGAATGTTATTGCCTAACACTGTTCAGGTGTCCTCCACCTCCGAGTTTGGAGCTATGTTTCATGATTGCCTAAGTGCGGACCCTCAAGGATATCCTCCATTCTCCCCCTTTTTCGGAGCCTCATGAATGTTATTGCCTAGCGCTGTTCATGTGTCCTCCACCTTCGAGTTTGGAGCTATGTTTCATGATTGCCTAACTGCGGACCCTCAAGGCAATCCTCCATTCTCCCCCTTTTTCGGAGCCCCATGAATGTTATTGCCTAGCGCTGTTCATGTGTCCTCCACCTTCGAGTTTGGAGCTATCTTTCATGATTGTCTAAGTGTGGACCCTCAAGGAAATCCTCCATTCTCCCACTTTTTCGGAACCCCATGAATGTTATTGCTAGCGCTGTTCATGTGTCATCCACCTTCGAGTTTGGAGCTATGTTTCATGATTGCCTAAGTGCGGACCCTCAAGAAAATCCTCCATTCTCCCCTTTTTCGGAGCCCCATGAATGTTATTGCCTAACGTTGTTCATGTGTCCTCCACCTTCGAGTTTGGAGCTATGTTTCATGATTGCCTAAGTGCGGACCCTCAAGGCAATCCTCCATTCTCCCCCTTTTTCGGAGCCCCATGAATGTTATTGCCTAGCGCTGTTCATGTGTCGTCCACCTTCGAGTTTGGAGCTATGTTTCATGATTGCCTAAGTGTGGACCTCAAGGCAATCCTCCATTCTCCACCTTTTTCGGAACCCCATGAATGTCATTGCCTAGCGCTGTTCATGTGTCCTCCACCTTCGAGTTTGGAGCTATGTTTCATGATTGCCTAAGTGTTGACCCTCAAGGCAATCCTCCATTCTCCCCCTTTTTTCGGGGCCCCATGAATGTTATTGCCTAGCACTGTTCATGCGTCCTCCACCTTGGAGTTTGGAGCTATGTTTCATGATTGCCTAATTGCGGACCCTCAAGGCAATCCTCCATTCTCCCCCTTTTTCGGAGCCCCATGAATGTCATTGCCTAGCGCTGTTCATGTGTCCTCCACCTTCGAGTTTGGAGCTATGTTTCATGATTGCCTAAGTGTGGACCCTCAAGGCAATCCTCCATTCTCCCCCTTTTTCGGAGCCCCATTGAATGTTGTTGCCTAGCGTTCTGCATGTGTCCTCCACCTTCGAGTTTTAAGCTATGTTTCATGATTGCCTAAGTGCGGACCCTCAAGGCAATCCTCCATTCTCCCCGTTTTTCAGAGCCCCATGAATGTTATTGCCTAGCGTTGTTCATGTGTCCTCCACCTTCGAGTTTGGAGCTATGTTTCATGATTTCCTAAGTGTGGACCCTCAAGGCAATCCTCCATTCTCCCCCTTTTTCGGAGCCCCATGAATGTTATTGCCTAGCGTTGTGCATGTGTCCTCCACCTTCGAGTTTGAAGCTACGTTTCATGATTGCCTAAGTGCGGACCCTCAAGGCAATCCTCCATTCTCCCCCTTTTTTCGGAGCCCCATGAATGTTATTGCCTAGCACTGTTCATGTGTCCTCCACCTTCGAGTTTGGAGCTATGTTTCATGATTGCCTAAGTGCGGACCCTCAAGGCAATCCTCCATTCTCCCCCTTTTTCGGAGCCCCATGAATGTTATTGCCTAGCGTTGTTCATGTGTCCTCCACCTTCGCGTTTGGAGCTATGTTTCATGATTGCCTAAGTGTGGACCCTCAAGGCAATCCTCCATTCTCCACCTTTTTCGGAGCCCCATGAATGTCATTGCCTAGCGTTGTTCATGTGTCCTCCACCTTCGAGTTTGGAGCTATGCTTCATGATTGCCTAAGTGTGGACCCTCTAGTGCAATCCTCCATTCTCCACTTTTTTCGGAGCCACATGCATGTCATTGCCTAGCGCTGTTCATGTGTCCTCCACCTTCGAGTTTGGAGCTATGTTTCATGATTGCCTAAGTGCGCTGTTCATGTGTCCTCCATTATCAAGCGCGGAGCCTCTGGTGACTGGGAAATATGTTCTTCTGTTTTTTTCCGGATCGGTTCCTTCGCCAAGCATGTGTATATGTGTATATGTATATTATATTTGTTGTTCTTGTTGTTGTTTTTTGTTGTACAGCAAAAAAAGAAGGAGTAGAGACGAGAGTCGTCATCGCGGAAAGGGTAGGACGGACGAAATCAGTGTATTATCTTTGCTTTCCTCTTATCTCTGATGAGAGGTAAGTAAAGAGGGGCAACTGTCATACCCTAATTTCGCCGGGGATTATTATTTGACGATATACAACCTTTGATTGGCCGCTTTGAGATCATTGGCACCCTCTGGTGCACAATATGTGAAGTCCCGAGACGTGCCGAAAATCAAAAGGAAGCAGGCTTACGTGATCCGTGAAAATTCCGTAATGTGACGAAAATCGAAAGGAGGTGTTTTTCGCAATCCGTGAGTTTTCGTAACTTCTTCGAAAGCTAAAAAAGAGTAAATACTTAATCCGTAAGGATTCGTACCCTCGCGGAAGGAAAATATGTATCCTTACGAAATTCGTAAAGTTTTGTAACGTTACGGAAAAAGAATTACCAAAAAAAGGTAAAGGGGGTGTATTTAGTAAAATGGGGGTACATATAGTAATTTTCGAATCTGGGCCCTTCTAAAGGTTTCTGGGCAATTTCTTGCTTAAGGTTGAAGCAACCTAGCTCACTTGGGCGAGCTGAGCTCGCCTGAGCGAGCTAGGAGGCCACCACACCCCCGTTTTGTTGAAAAATGGGATTCCGGGGCTTCCGGGACACCCGTAATGCTTCCGTAAAATTCCCATAATCCTAAATAAGCATATTTAACTTAATATGGGTGAGAGGGAAGAGAAAAAAAGAAGAAAATCAAGTCGTTTATGCTTCCGTAAGGCTTCCGTAACTTTTCCGTAAATTACGAAAGAAGGGGGGTGAACTTATCAAAATTGGGGGGGTGCAAATAGCAGTTTCGAAATTTTGAATTGGGCCTTCTAGAATGTTTTTTGAAGCTGGGTTGCTTCTGGAGGAAGCAACTCAGCTCGCTTGGGCGAGCTGGGCGGCAACCTCCTCCCCCTTTTTCCTATAAATAGGCTAAAGGGGGTTGTTCTAAGGATCCCGGATGCCCCTGGTGAGGTATTTCAGCTGTTTTGGGTGAAAAAAATTGTTTCCGTGAAGAAAATCCAAGCCGAGGTGCTTCCGTAACGCTTTCGAGAGGTTTCCGTAAGCAAATCCGTGAAGGTTTTCCTCCGTTATACACCGTTCTTCATCCGTTCTTCGTTCTTCAACGGGTAAGTTTCCAAATCGAGCTTTTCAATTCATTCTATGTACCCATGGTGGTCCCCATTTGTGTTTGTGTATTTTTATTCTCGTTTTCATTCGCTTTCTATACCCCCTTTTGACGTGCTTCAGTCATTTATTTAAGTTGTTTCTCGCCTAATCTAAAAATAAAATAAATTTCCACCGATCATTTGAATTGTATCATTCGTTAATTTCTGTTAAAATGAATTTCGGCCGTTCGGTCGTGCCGTAACCACGTCGGAAGTCAAAAGAGAGGTAAAATAATAATATAATAATCGGAAAAAATACCTTTTAGTAGAATAAAGCGAAAAATCAATCGGACGTTTTCTCTTTGGGATTTCTCATTCTTAATTGAATTGACTAATAACTAAAGTGAAACTAAGGCTAAAATCAACTCGCCTAGTCAAGCTCGTCCACAAAAATAGGGTTTTGAAAGTTTATCATTTCAGTTTCTTACCAAGTAAAATGGATCATTTTTAAGGTCCAACGCCTTAAAATGATCACCTTTCAAGTAAAAAGAATCACTTGATTCACGCATAAGAAAGAACTACATAGGTCTGATTTCCTCTTCGATGGAGGGTACATAGGAGCAAAAGCCCCGCTTTTGTCGACCTCAAAAAATAAAAAGAAATAAAGTTAAGGTAACGCATTTTCCACAATTCTAAAAAATAGGTTGTTGTCCTTTGGGACAAACGTGAGAGGTGCTAATACCTTCCTTAAACGTAAATACAACTTCCGAACTTCGAATTTTTATTTTGACCGGTTTCCTTCGGTTTTTCCGACGTTTTCCACAAATAAACGTTGGTGGCGACTCCGCGCATCTTTCCTCCTTTGGAAAGCGCACCCGTGAGCCTCGCCCTCGCTCGCCCGCAAAAGGGCACGTTGCGACACAAGAGAGAGATATTCCAAGAGAACTTCATTGTCAAATGCTCTCTCAACAACTCTTAGGCAAATACTTGTAAATCTATTGAGAGTTCATCCAGGAACTTCAAATTGTATTATCCACTCTAAAGGAGAGAAATCTTTTTGTTCTTCTCATAAAGTCAATTGTAATCAAGAGACTGGTTGTCTCTTGAATTATGAGTTTCCTAAACACAAGGGAAAATGGATTCCTTGGGTGTTCAGAAGTTGTAAAAAGGAATTTTACAAAAACAGTGGAAAATCTCAAGTGGGTTGCTTGAGGACTAGACGTAGGCACAAGGCATGGCCAAACTAGTATAAATCGAGTTTGCATTTCTCTCTTCCCTTATCTCATTTATGTTATTGCAATCAATTTTTCTTTGTACGTTTATATGAACATTGTTTAATTGATTGCTTCTTGTTCTTCTTCTGCATTTTAAGCCTATCATTCGAAAGGGGGGGGGGGGTTAAAAGTTTGTTAGTGGGAATCTTAAAACTTAATTCAACCCTCCCCTTTTAAGTTATTGAGGCCACTTGTCCAACATACTTTAGCCTTCCCACGCCTATTTATAGCAAAACAAGCCATTTGGGATGAAGGTAGCACCCAGGCGAGCTGATAACTTCAATCTGAAGCAACCCTACTCGCCTTGACCTGTGCTCACCCAGGCGAGCTGGTTACTTCATCATGAAGTTATCTAGGTTGCTCAGGGGTTGAAAAATGCCCCAAAAGTGACCCTTCTGCCCTCCTTTTGAGTATTTTGCACATTTTCTCCCGAAACGTCGAAAAACCTTATGGAATGTGCGACAATTGGTGTTAAGCAGCTTAATTCGTCTAGCAAGAATCCAAATTTTTGAAAATGATCATCCCCAAACGAAATTAGGGTATGAAAATACCTAATCTCCTGAAAGCTTTTTATGCAACTGGCTTAGAGTCCAGCATCAGTATATAGCCCCTATTCCAACACCAGATGCATCACATTCAATTTCAAAAGCTTTATCAAAATTAGGCAAACAAAGCAAAGGTGCATTGGTTAGCTTATCTTTCAATAAAGTAAGAGCACGCCTAGTAACAAGCACATCTCCATTTAAAGGTTCAGCAACATCAACATCACTACAATCCTCCAATGGCGGCATTTCATCATCACTTGAGCTCTCGTTCTCTATGTCTCCATTATCCAGCAATATCATGAATCTTTTATTTCGACATTGAGAAGCAATATGTCCAACTCCTTGACACCTAAAACATTCTATATCACAAGATCTAGAAGATGAATTAATTTCTATTTTACCTTTAGGTGCAACAAATGAATTTTTGGACATAGCTTCATCTGTTGACTTTGTCATTGATTTGTTGTTTCACCAATTTGACTTCCATGAAGAAGTGGAAGCAAATTTGGAAGTACTCTTAGCTTTCAATTGCCTCTCTACTTGAATAAATTTGTGCAGCAAGTCCTCCATCTCAACATAATGTTGCAAGTCTATCACATTGGTTATCTACTTCTTTAAACCTCCAGTGAATCTGGCCATAGTTGCCTCATGGTCTTCTTCAACATTGGCTCTAATCATGGCTATTTCCATCTCCTTGTAGTAGTCCTCCACACTCTTGGAACCTTGAGTAAGAGTTTGCAATTTTCTGTGTAAATCCCTATGATAATGGGTAGGTACAAATCTCCTCCTCATGACAGTCTTCATCTCCTCTCATCTACAAATAGGCCTTTCACCATTCCTGAGCTACAAGTCCCAAGTTGATCCCACCAAATACTAGCATAATCGGTGAATTCAACAACATCTAGTTTAACCTTTTTCTCCTTAGAAAAATTATAGCAATCGAACACATGTTCAACCTTTCTCTCCCACTCCAAATACAATTCAGGATCATTTTTCCCTTGAACGGTAGGGATTGTCATCTAAATGCTCCCCAAATGATTATCTCTTCTTGGTTCACTTTTTTTCCTTCTTCCGTGACTTCTATCCAATCTCGAGTTTAAAGCTTGAAATTGTTCATTAATAGCTTTAACAAATAACTTCAGATCCACTCCTTTTTTCCACTCATGATTAAAATTGCTACAAGAATTGTGTTAGAAGTGATCGCAAATGGACAAATAAATATCTTCATACAAACACTCTCATGTGTTTACACTCTATAATTTTTTTTACTAGTGCTTCACTCTTTTTGGCTTTTTTCATCTAATAGTCTCACCACTTTTGCCTTTTACCACTCAATTTCTCCTTGTGAGCTCTTATGTAAGAACCTTTGGGGTTGATTATACAGGACAAGACACAACAAGGGATCAATGAGAGCTTAGTAAATAAGAACAAACAAAGTACAATGAATAAGGGATTTAAGAAAAATGTTTGTTTATTCTCATGTCTTTTTTTAAAAAAATTCTCTACACTTTTTATTTTTTGCATGAAATCCAAATTTGAATGCAAATATGTGATTAGGAAGATCCAAATATAGACTGTAATAGAATTTTGGTTCCAAATTTAAAAATCAAATTCAAATCCTAGCAACTTCAATTATCCAAATCTTGATTGTAACAGAACTTTGGCTCTAAATTTGAAAAGCAAATTTAGATCCTAACAACTTTAATTATCCAAATATGGATTGTAACAAAATTTGGCCCCAAATTTGAAAATTGGATATTTTTTCCTTTTTTCTCACAATTTTTGATAATATATATAAAAATGGAAGACAAAAAGATATTGATAATAGATAAAGTTCAGAAAAAGAAAGATAGACTCGAAGAAATAAAACAAAAAAAGATAAAATAATAATATAGAGTTAAACAAATGGCTAAGAACAAACAAAGGAGGAAACACACAAGAAAAAGAAAACACAAAGGATATATAACACTTGATTTCAAGAACCGAAGCTTTGATACAAAATAATAAGAGAACACTTTAGGATCATCTTAAAAACAGGTACAAAAATGAAGGAACTGGACCCTAACTTCGGCCTATCGATAGAACCAAAGTTATCAAAAGGAGCTTGACCCTAACCGCGACCTGCTTGTATCAGTTCTTAGTCCAAGAACAAAGGGAAAACTCTCACAATAGAGAAACTCTTAAATTTCATCAATCTTCAAAATCTACCAACAAAGTGTTTAAAAAGTCTATTTATACTCCTACTGATAACCCTAATTTAGGCTCAAGGCACAATAACTAATCTAATAATCAAAAGACTTTAAAATAACAATAAAAGGTCATGGCAACCTATTGCAACCTACCCTTCAACGGTGGTGCGAAAAGGCCAAAATAGATAGGTCGAAGCGTTTGTCTCCAAGGCAAAAAATGAGCGGAGTTGCCACCAACATTTATTGGAGGAAAATGTTAGAAAACCAAAAAGACGAAGGTTTGCGTGTTTTGAAAATAATGGTTCAGGAGTTGTTTACGAACGGGGAAGGTATTAGCACCCCACACGCCCGTCACAAGGGACAACAACCTTTAATCGAGTGTGCAACACATGACTTCAAAATTATGTATTTTTCCCTTTTTTATATTTTTTTTAATGTATTTCCCTTTTTATATTTTTTTTATTTTTTTGGGTAGACAAGGGTGTTTCCCTTGCTCCTACGTATCCTTAGGTGCGATGAGGAAATCTGACCTACGTAGTTCTTTAAGTCTGAAAGTTTGTGTGTTAAATTATTTTTATATTTTTTTGAAAAGTTGATTTTAATTACGAACAAAACTCGTTTAAAGTGTTGGACCTTGAAACGATGTTTTAAACTTTGAAAAGCAAAGAGAGTCATTTAAGGCGTTGGACCTTGAAATGATCTCAAGCGATATTTAATAAAAAGAAAATTTTATGAGTTGGTTTTATTTTGGTTTTTGATTATTAACCTTCAATCTTTTTTTAAATATAACTTGCGACACTAACAGTCGGTTAAAACTTACTTTAAAAAAAAAGAAAAACGATTACCGATGATAGGAGAAGGAGATGAAGATGCACAAAACAATAGAAAGGACCCCAAAGGGTCCATAAATCATGTTCAAATCCTTAAAGACAAACACTAGCAGATGTAGAACAAAGAATGATTACGGTCGCAATTCGGCAGCGATTTAGCTTTGTTTTTCTCTTCTTCCTTCTTCTTTTCTCTTTTTTCTCTCCAATCGTTCACCTCTGGACCTTAGAACCTCTATATCAGCCCCTCTTCATGCTTATTTATAGCAAAACAAGGCATTTGGGGTCATGACAGCTCGCCCAGGCGAGCTGTTACTTCATCTTCAAGCAACCTTGCGTTTAACACTGCAAGTTGACTAGCAAGGATCAAAAGATCAACAAACAATAGTCCCTGGATGAAATTAGGGTATGACAGTTGTCCCTCTTTACTTATGTTTTATTGGAAAAAAAAGGGAAGTAAATATAAGGACACTAATTTGGTTCGAGTGATCCTACTATTCTCGACTGGGCAACTGGTGAACCAAGGAAGTGAAACCGGGGAAACATAAGGACATTGAAGTTTTGTTGAGTGGAAGACATCCGAAGTTCTTTTTTTCTTTTTCTTTTTCATGTTTTTTTTAAAAGCATAGAAATAGAGGACGTTGAGTCCCATGAAGCACAAACAAGGACATTGAGTCCTATAAAAGACAAAGACATTGAAGTATTTAAAAATTAAATGAAGACATTATAGTCTTTTGAAAACGTAAAGAAGACTGTAATAGTCTTGACAAAAGACATTTAAGTCTTTAAAAAGTAAATGAAGACATGATAGTCTTCAAAAAAGACATTTTCATCTTTCAAAAGTGTAAATGAGTAGATGACCTTAATTGTCTTCGCAAGACAAAAGACTATGATAGTCTTTGAAAAGTAAAGGAGCAGATGACCTTGATTGTCTTTGCAAGACAAAAGACTATGATAGTCTTTAAAAAGTAAAGGAGCGGATGACCTTCATTGTCTCTGCAAGACAAAAGACTATGATTGTCTTTGAAAAGTAAAGGAGCAGATGACCTTGATTGTCTCTGAAAGATAAAAGACTATGACAGTCTTTGAAAGTAAAGAAGTAGATGACCTTGATTGTCTCTGCAAGATAAAAGACTATGATAGTCTTTGAAATGTAAATGACAGAGGACTTGGAGTCCTATGAAAGCATAAAGATAGAGGACTTTGAGTCCTATGAAAGACAAGGACTTTGAGTCCTATGAAAGATAAAAGCGAGGACTTTGAGTCCTGTGAAAGATAAAAGAGAGGACTTTGAGTCCCATGAAAGATAAAAGCGAGGAATTTGAGTCTTATGAAAGATAAAGGTGAGGACTTTAAGTCCTGTGAAAGATAAAAGATAGGGCTCAGTGCGCATCCACCGCTAAGCGTAGCTTTAGCGCGCTTAATGTGACAAGGGAATCTGTAAGAGCACAAGAATCAAGGTTGTGTGCTAAGCGCGAGATCAGCTTGCTAAGGGAGACCTTTGTCTTTAGCCAGACTCAACGCATGATTGGCGCCGAGCCCAAATCCACTTACTCGCGCTAAGCGCGACATCGTGATTTCAAAGCCTTTTTAAGCCTGAATTGTCATAATTAGGGTACGATTTTGAGAGACCAAAGCTGCATATTTCTGCATAGAATTTGAGAGAGACTCTGGAGGCAGCAAAAAGGAGCAGTTGTGTAGAGAAGCCTAGGATTCTACATTTTTAGAGAGATTAGTGAGTGTTAGAGTGATTGTGAGGTGCTAAGCAGAGGAGGAGGGATACCCCTTCTTGTGTAAGCAACAATTATTCTTTACTCTCTATCTCATTTGTGTTAGGGTTTCTGTGTATGGCTGGCTAAACACCCTAGTTGGGGATTTCTAAGGAAAAGTTGATGAAATTATCTTTAATATCTAATTAATTGTGTTTTGTGTGTTCAATGCTTCTTTCAATGTTTAATTATTGCATGCCCTTGGTCTGATCACCCACTTGTGTGTACTATTAGGTTACTTTAGCATTAGGAAATGTACTGTTGCCTTAGAACATGATAGAAGCAAGACTAAATAACTACAATACCAGGGATGGATTGCGGGGTTTTGGTTTTTTGAATATGCTGTGATGATAATGTTGTTTAAGTTAAGCCTAGTCTTACAAGAGGGATCTGCGGACGAAGCTTAGGTTAAATTAGTCTAAACTTATGAGGGATCGAGGTTTAGTACTTTAGGCGACAACATAGAACACAAGAACATGATTAATTAGAGAAATATACTCATATGCATCAACTTGTTTGTTAGAAGGACCCAATGCTTTTTACCTATTGCTGTCAACTTTTACTTACTTGCATTTACTGTTTGTACCATAGAATTAGTTTATTTTTGTTTTTAACCATCAATTATCAATGTTTGTTCCCACAATTCCTTACTTCTAAATAAAACTCTGTCTAATAAGCAAGTTCACTGAGTTCGATACTCGGATCACTCTGTTTTAATTTTAAATACTTGATGACTCGGTGCGCTTGCCGGTATTTCATTTCCCTTGAATATATTTGTTAAAAATTGGAGAAAAAGGAACCATATGGGAAAGTGAACAACTTTCATACTTTATTGTGACTTTCTTTAGTTCTTTTTTTTTTGTTTTTGCAAAGGAAAATGCATGGCTTGAGAAACTATGCATGAGTGCGAACGATGAAAATAGAATGTATGTAGTTGGCATGCTAAATGAAGATGTATGATAATGCAATGATTTATGGAAATGTAGTGCATGAATATGATAAATGAAAAATGCAGGAATGATATGTCCATCATGATGCCATGAAGAGATGCATGATGAGATCAAGGAACAAGCCAGAGTAAGTTTACTATGTGCCCCCCTAATTTAGAAACCTAATGGACAGGATCCAAAAGTCCACTGCTAGTGATAATTCCCAAGGGTGGTTTCATGTTGTCATACCCTAATTTCGTCCGGGGACCATCTGTTTGTTGGGATGCGACCCTCGCTTGACCACTTTGAGGTACTTGACACCCATTGTTAGGCAATCTGTGAAGTTCCGTGACATGTCAGGAGTTGAAAGGAAGTGTTAATGCGCAATCCGTAAAGTTCCGCAATATTTCGGAAGCCAAAGAAGGGATGATTGTGTAATCCGTAAGGTTTCGTGACATTACGGAAAGAAAACAAGTATCGTTACATAATTCGTAAAGTTCCATAACGTTATAGAAAAATATTAGCAAAAAAGGGTAGAGGGGTGTATTTAGTAAACAGGGGGGTACAAATAGCAATTAGGCCCACTTGGGCCTTCCAGGATCTTCCAACAGAAGGCGGTGCCTTCTGGTGGAAGCATCCCAGCTCCCCTGGGCGAGCTGGGTGGCAACCACCTCCCTCTTGTCCCATATAAATAGGGGAAGGAGGGCAGAACAAAAATGTTGAACCCTCCTGCTATCTGAGAATCACTTATAATTAGTGAGAAAAATTGTTTCCGTGAAGAAAATCCAAGCTGAAGCGCTTTCGTAACGCTTCCGAGACATTTCTGTGGGCGATTTCGCGAAGGTTTTCCACCATTCTTCATCGTTCATCATTCGTTCTTCGTCGTTCTTCGGTCTTCAACTGGTAAGTTCCCAAAATCGAACTTTTCCATTCATTCTATGTACCCTTAGTGGTCCCCACTTATTTCGCATGCTTTTGATTTCATTTCATTTACTTTTCGTACCACCTTTTGTCGTGCTTTAGTCATTTATCTAACATTTTCTCGCCTAATCAAAAAATAAAATAAATTTCCACTGTTCATTTGAATTGTAACATCTTTTAATTTCTGTTAAAATGAAATCTGACCGTTCTGTCATGCCATAACCACGTTTAAAACCAAAAAGAGGCAAAATAATAATATAATAATAAAAAATGTCTTTTAATAAAATAATCAAAAAATTAATCAGACATTTTTCTTTGGATTTTTCTTTCTTAATCGAATTGACTAAATAACCAAAGTGAAACTAAGGCTAAAATCAATTCATAAATCAAACTTTTGTCATCACCTAAAAAGCCATTTTTAAGGTCCAACGCCTTGAAATGGTCTTTTCCGCTTTTATTGGTTAAACATGGATTTCTAAAGCCTAAAATCAACACGTAGCTTTGTTACCTCTTTCAAAAAACCAAGAGATCATTAATGGTCCAATGCCTTAATGTTTTCTCTCCTTTCGAAAGAATCGAAAGATCGTTTAATGGTCCAACGCCTTAAATGACCCTTCCATTCAATAAAAATATATCTTACAAAAAAGGTCAAAGATAATTTAACCAAACGTTTAGTTTTCAAAGAACTACGTAGGTTTGATTTCCTTACCACAATTGAGGAAAACGTAGGAGCAAGGGAAACACCCTTGTTGACCAAAAAAAGATAAAAAATACAAAAGGCATAAAAAATGTAAAAGGGAAGATAAACCAAATTGAAGTCATATTTGCACACTTGATTAAAGGCTGTCGTCCCTTGTGACGGATGTGTGGGGTGCTAATACCTTCCCCATGCATAAATACAACTCCCGAACCTTTCACACTCAAAGTTCGTAGACCACGTCTTTTCCGATTTTTCCGACATTTTCCTCGAATGAACGTTGGTGGCGACTCTGCGCGTTTTCCTCCCGTGGAAGATGCACCCGTGAGCCCTCGCGTCGCCCTCCTGCCGAAGGGTAGGTTGCGAAAGTTGGCGACTCCACTGGGGACTATTGTTAGAGAGTTAGGCCAATCAATCAGTGTGCTTTCTTTACTATGACTTCCCTTTTGTTCTTTTTCTTTTTTTCTTATGTTCTTGTGTATATAAACTCTTTTTGATGCTTTTAGTGTGTTTTAAAATGTATGCATAAGGTAAATATTTATTCATTTGATGCACACAAACACCAACATTATTTGTACACACAGTGAGTTGAAAAAGGGACCT
The DNA here is from genome assembly GCF_004193775.1 of Glycine soja. Lineage (NCBI taxonomy): Eukaryota > Viridiplantae > Streptophyta > Magnoliopsida > Fabales > Fabaceae > Glycine > Glycine soja. Next base: position 23,928,405 of record NC_041021.1, read on the forward strand.
ATACCCGGGTTCATGGGAACATAAGGAGTGGAGGTGAATCTGTGATCATGCTAGGTCTCCGACTTGCTTGATTACAGTGAACCCTCATCTAGAGTTTTTCTCTTTGATAACATATTGTTGCTAGTAGTCCCTACTGCTACAATATGTTCTTTGAAGGGGATGATACCTCTAGAGACCATCAAGAGAGATATGACCACCTTGGGAATTATCACTAAAAGCCCTTTTAGCTCCCTCCCATGCAGGTCCCTAAAATAGGGGCACGAAGCAAACATGCTGCGTGCCATTTTTCACACTGCCATGCATGTAGTTAAAAGTCGTGTACCCCTTTGATTATATTTGTTTGAGGTTAGTGTCGTATTATGTACATTCCCATGTTGTGCCTTATCATGCACGGGTTTTCGTCTGGATCCCCTCTCTTTGGCGAACCAACGGAAGGTCCGTGTCACCTTCTTAAATACATACATCGGGCACTGTGCTACCCCAAGACGTTGTATCTAAGAAGAGACAATTTCCCGGGCTCCCGTATTCATAAATTGCATCTGTGTCATATGCATTTCTTCATGCATTCATCCATTCCACCCATGATAGATGTCGGAGTTTTGATTCGCACTGGGTTTTGTTTCACTTTAGTAAAACATGGGAACAAATCAAACTGGAAAAAGATTCTATCAAGTCAAGATTAACGGCCTAGATGTCACCAGCCTTAAGGAGTTGGGGCGGTTGATGGGACCTCTCCAGATGCAAGCCTTCTGCAAGGCGTACGGAAAGATTTTAGATTTGACCATAGCAGAGATATCCACAGAAGTCGTTGTATTACTCACCCAATACTATGACCAGCCTTTGAGATGCTTCACGTTTGGAGACTTCCAATTATTACCGACTGTCGAAGAATTTGAGGAGATTCTAGGATGTCCTCTTGGGGGAAGGAAACCGTATCTTTTCTCCGGGTTGTGGTAAGGGATTCAACAAGAGAGTTCGATTGTGTAAAGCAAACTCGAAACGACATAGTGGGCCTACCACGAAAGTACTTAGAAGGCAAGGCAAGGGATATGGAGAATCAAGAGGAGTGGGTCCCGTTTATGGATGTATTAGCATTGCTAATCTTTGGGGTTGTCCTCTTTCCAAACGTGCATGGTTTGGTGGACCTAGCCGCAATTGATGCTTTCCTTGCATATCACCATAGCAAAGAAAGCCCGGTGGTAGCTGTCTTGGCGAACTTATTTGATACATTTGACCGAAGGTGTGAGAAGAGTAGCGCACGAATCATCTGTTGCTTGCCCACTCTTTGTGTATGGTTGGTTTCACACCTGTTCCAACAAGACATAAGGCATCCATGTCCGCTCCAAAGCCATCGCTCATGTGTCGAAAAGAGAAGAGTAGATTGGGACCAACTCTTGGCTGGGATAGGAGGTAGAACAATTAGCTGGTTTCCTCGATGGAAGGAAGGAAGGGAGGGAGTCCTTTTCTCATGTGCAGAGTACCCAAACATTCCGTTGATAGGGACGAGGGGTTGTATTAACTACAATCCCGCACTTGCTATAAGACAGTTAGGGTACCCCACGATGGGAGCACCGACGGAAGAGAGCCTCTCTCCTTTCCTTGTGAGAGATTTTGGCGTGCAAAGTTTCAAATTTATACAAAGAGTCCACAAGGCGTGGGAAAGCTTGTTAAGGAAAGATAAAGAACTTAGGGGCATTCATAATGGCATCATTGGTGGTTATCATGAATGGCTGAAAGTTCGTACACGAGGGTTAGATTGGCTCTCCAAGTTAAAGATTATCGACGAAGAGAACTTCGAAGCTCTGGAAGAGGATGAAGAAGTCTGAGCTCTAAAAACAGAAGTAGGAAAAGCAAGACTTGCCAAAGAAAAATTCAAGTTGGTCGCTACAGATGTCTGGAAAGAGTGTGCCGGGTTACGGGAAGAAAATGCAGCTACCGCAGGAGCCCTTGAACAAGAAACCAAGAGGGCTCGCAAAGAAGAGCATGGCCGTGACAATTTTCGTGGATCTTTATGGGCAAGCAATAGTGAGCTTAAGCTTCGAAGGGAAGAGAGAGACCAATCACGAGCACATAGCATGGTCTTGAAAGAGGAGTTAGCTGCTTGCTCAAGGTCCAAAAGAAACTTGTCTCAGCATTTATGCGAGACAGAGAACAACATGTTAGCCATTGTCAGCAAGTACCAAGAAGAACTAAATCTAGCCATGGCCCATGAGCATAAAGTGGCCGGCAAGTATGCCCAAGTGTACGCGGAAAAGGAGGCTAGAGGAAGGGTGATCGACTCGTTACATCAAGAGGCAACAATGTGGATGGACCGATTTGCTCTTACCTTGAACGGGAGTCAAGAACTTCCCCGATTGCTAGCCAAGGCCAAAGCAATGGTGGACACCTACTGCGCCCCCGAGGAGATCCACAGACTTATCAGCTATTGTCAGCATATGATAGACTTAATGGCCATATAATTAGAAACCGCTAGGTAGTTTTTATTGTCGCTCAGATCTTGACTAGTTATAACTTTCTGAATAAAATAAGTTTTTCCCATGTTTTTACTCCAAAAGTTCAGTGCTAATCAAATCACTTCCGCATTTTATCTCTAGCATGCATTCATTTTTCGTTACCTACTCCTCACGTTTAGTTTTTTAGGAAAAACGCCATAACAAAACGCGCCCCAAGGCATCCCTATCGCACCAGATCCAAATCTAGGACGATGGGTGACCAAGAGGAGACACAGGAACAGATGAAAGCCGACATGTCGGCTTTGAAAGAGCAAATGGCTTCCATGATGGAGGCCATGTTAGGGATGAGACAACTCATGGAGAATAACATGGCCACCGCTGCTGCTGTTAGTTCGGCTACCGAAGCAGACCCAACTCTCCCAGCTACCGCACACCATCCTCCCCCAAACGCAATAGGACGAGAAAAGAGCACACTGGGGTACATCAGCAACCCCCATTTGGGATACAACTGGGTGGCTTACCCTTATGGATTACCACCTAATTACACGCCACCAGTCGTGCGTGATGACGCGGGTCATGTCGCTTCCCCCATCCTTGAAGGGGAGCCTCCTCGACAGCCCGATGAGGTTCACGAGGATCATTAAGAGTATGCCCAAGGGGATGTCGATTTCTATCCTCCGGTCCCCGTTGAGGGGCCGACGCCCAACACATTGCCTTAGCGCAACCTTATAGCACAACCAATATTCTTGCCCATAGAAGGACCACCCCCGGCGGCGGAAGAAAGAAGGAAACTCGATCTCATTGAGGAGAGATTGAGAGCCGTTGAAGGCTTTGGCGATTATCCGTTTGCGGACATGGCAGATCTGTGCTTGGTACCGGATGTCGTCATCCCCACAAAATTCAACGTACCTGATTTCAACAAGTACAAAGGGACGACTTGTCCTGAGAACCATCTCAAGATGTATTGTCGCAAAATGGGGGCGCATTCTAGGGATGAAAAGTTGTTAATGCACTTTTTCCAAGATAGCTTGGCTGGAGCTGCGGTCATTTGGTACACTAATCTAGAAGCTTCTTGCATCCGTACTTGGAAGGATCTGATTACTGCCTTCCTTAGGCAATATCAGTACAATTTTGATATGGCTCCCGATTGCACTCAGCTGCAGAACATGGTTAAGAAGGAAAGTGAGACCTTTAAAGAGTACGCTCAGCGGTGGAGAGACCTGGCAGCACAAGTGGCCCCTCCCATGGTCGAAAGGGAGATGATTACCATGATGGTAGACACCTTGCCAGTGTTTTACTATGAGAAGTTGGTAGGCTACAAGCCTTCTAGCTTCGCGGACTTCGTATTTGCCGGGGAGAGAATCAAAGTAGGTTTGAAGAGAAGGAAGTTCGATCACGTCTCCTCCACAAATACCAATGCAAGGAGGATCGGAGTAATTGGGGCAAAAAGGAAGGAAGGAGATACCCATGTCGTCACTTCGGCGCCCGTATGGGTCAAGCTACCACAGACCTCTCATGGTACCCATCAGTACGCGCAACATCACTCGAGCTTCTCAGCTCGCGCCGGGATCTCTTCCAATTCAGCACTCGTACAGCCTAGAGCGCCCACCCCCATATAGAGGGAGGCCCCCCAAGCTCCGGCTCCAACCAAGACTCGCCCGGCCGGCAATGCCCACTTTGGCGCCGGTTCCAACATGATGAGGAACTTTCCCCCGAGGCCAATTCCAGAATTCACCCCGATCCCAATGACGTACGAAGACCTCTTGCCGTCCCTCATCGCCAACCAGATGGCTATGATACCTCTCGGGAAGATCTACCAACCTCCTTTTCCAAAGTGGTATGACCCTGACGCAACTTGGTATACCATGGGAAAACCCCGGGCCACTCCACCGAAAAATGCCTGGCCCTTAAATACAAGGTCCAACATTTGATAGACACTGGATGGCTGACGTTTCAAGAGGACCGCTCCAACATGAAAATGAACCCACTCGCCAATCATAGAGGGGAAGCAGTTAATGCCATCGAGTCGGGTAAGCCGTGCAGGTCCAAACCTTTGAAGAACGTGACGACCCCCAGGAGGTTTATCTACAAGGCCCTACAAAAGAGGGGCATAATTCCCCACGGTGGGCATGAAGAGGATTCCTGTTTGTTGCATCCCGGCGAGCTACACAACATGGAAACATGTTTAGCAATGGAGGACCTTTTGCAACAGATGATAGATCGAGGCCGACTGGAAGTCGGTGATGAGGGGAGTGAAAAGCAGCATATATGTATGCAGTCCGCAGATGAGAGAAGTTTTTGAAGGCCTAAACCTTTGGTGGTATATTTCACCAGAGACGCAGCTCCCCAAACGCCCTGACACCCCTCGGTAGTTAAACCTGTTCCGTTTCTGTACCGAAACAGCCACGCAGTTTCGTGGAAGTATGTGCCTCCAAGCGAAAGGAAGGAAGAGGCCACTGACATCAGCTCGATGTCAGCAAAAGTGACCAATATCGCGGGGCTGAGCAGCGTGACCCGCAGCGGTTGCGTGTTTGCACCCCCTGACCTACCGACACAACCCGCAAATGATAAAGGGAAGGCAAAAATAACAGAAGGACAGATTGACAAAATGATCCCCACTTCGAGCGAGGATATTCCAGTGAAAGGTCTTCCGGAGAAATGGGATGGCTGTGGCATGAAAGAAGTATCGCTAGAGGAGGCAGGCGAGTTCCTCTGCATTATTCAGCATAGTGAGTTCAAGGTCATTGAGCAGCTCAACAAAACCCCGACCAGGGTCTCTCTTTTAGAGCTACTCATGAGCTCTGAGCCTCATCGGGCTTTACTAGTGAAGGTCTTAAACAAAGCTCACGTGGCCCAAGATATCTCTATAGAAGGCTTTGGAGGACTCGTCAATAACATCACCACCAACAAATATCTCGCCTTCGCTGAAGAAGAAATCCCTGCCGAGGGGAGAGGTCATAACAGGGCTTTGCATGTGTCCGTCAAATGCATGGATCATGTCATGGCCATGGTACTCATCGATAATGGTTCTAGTTTAAATGTAATGCCCAAAAGCACGTTGGAGAAATTTCTGTTTAATGCTTCCCATCTAAAGCCAAGTTCCATGGTGGTCCGTGCCTTCGACGGCACCCGCCGAGAGGTTAGGGGAGAGATCGACCTCCCTGTATAGATAGGCTCCCATACCTGTCAGGTTACCTTTCAAATAATGGATATTAACCCGACTTACAACTGTCTTTTGGGACGCCCGTGGATCCACTCGGTGGGAGTCGTTCCTTCTACACTCCACCAAAAACTGAAGTTCGTAGTAGAGGGGCATTTGGTTATTGTGTCGAGCGAGGAAGACATCTTGGTAAGTTGCCCATCCTCTACGCCATATGTGGAAGTCGCAGAGGAGTCATTAGAAACAGCCTTCCAATCTTTTGAGGTAGTAAGCATTGCCTCCGTAGATTCCTTCTCCGGCCAACCTTACCTGTCCGATACGGCGATGATGGTAGCCCAGGTGATGTTGGGGAATGGTTACAAGCCCGGAATGGGATTAGGCAAGAACAACGGCGGCAGAACCAGCCTGATAAGAACCAGAGGAAACTGTGGGAAGTTTGGGTTAGGCTATAAACCCACATAGGCAGATGTAAGAAAAAGTGTTGCGGGAAGGAAGAACGGAAGCCAAGGCTCGCAATTGGGATGAAAAGTCGAAGGGGGCCCGCCCTGCCACATCAGTAGGAGCTTTATAAGCGTGGGTCTAGGACACGAAGGCCAAGTCATTGCGATATGCGAAGATGATTCTCCGAGTGGGTCGGATTTGGTACGACCATGTTGTCCTGGTTTCCGACTAGGAAATTGGCGAGTGGAGGAGCGCCCAGACATTTATGCAACAAGCCTAATGTAACCCTTCGTGGCTTTTAAACTCTACGGTTGGGCCTAGGCTTTAGAGTTTCCTTTTGTTAAGGCATTATGTCTTTTGTTCTTGAATTTATATTATAAAGATCTTTCTTCATCTGTTCCTACATCTCTACCCATTCTCATTCATTTGCATGTTTATTTCCTTACGTTTAAAATGCCAGATCCGACGATGAGTCCCTCGAAGGTACTAAAACCTGGGACCCGACCATCGATTTCGAGCAAGAAACAGATCAGACGGAGGGTGAAGAGGGCGAAGATGTGGTACTTCCCCCGGAGTTGGAGAAGATAGTCGCCCATGAGGACCAAGAGATGGGGCCTCATCAAGAAGTGACAGAACTAGTGGACTTAGGAATCGACAGTGGGAAAAAGGAAGTAAAGATAGGCATGGGTATGACCGCACCCATCCATGAAGAATTGATAGCCCTGCTAAAAGATTACCAAGACATCTTTCCTTGGTCGTACCAAGATATGCCCGGTTTGAGTTCTGACATCGTACAACACAGATTACCTCTAAATCCTGAGTGTTCCCCGGAAAAACAAAAACTGAGGAGGATGAAGCCTGAGACATCGTTGAAAATAAAAGGAGAGGTAAAGAAACAATTTGACGCTGGTTTTTTGGCTGTCGCTCGGTACCCATAATGGGTTGCCGACATTGTACCAGTCCCTAAGAAGGATGGGAAGGTGTGAATGTGTGTGGATTATCGGGACCTGAATCGAGCCAGTCCCAAAGAAAATTTTCCTCTGCCGCACATCGATATCCTTGTGGATAATACGGGCAATTTCACTTTGTTTTCCTTCATGGATGGGTTCTCCGGTTACAATCAAATGAAGATGGCACCGGAGGATATGGAAAAAACTACCTTCGTCACCCTGTGGGGGGCGTTCTGTTATAAGGTAATGTCCTTTGGACTCAAGAACGTTGGGGCAACTTATCAACGGGCTATGGTGGCTTTGTTCCATGATATGATGCACCGAGAAATCGACGTCTATGTGGATGACATAATTGCCAAGTCTAAGACCAAGGAGGAACACCTTGTCAACCTGTGGAAGTTGTTTGAAAGGCTTAGGAAATATCAATTGAGGTTGAACCTCGCTAAGTGCACCTTCGGGGTCAAGTCAGGGAAGTTGCTAGGTTTCATCGTAAGCCAGAAAGGGATAGAGGTGGACCCTGAAAAGGTGAAAGCCATCCTTAAGATGCCAGAACCCCATACCGAGAGGCAGGTTCGAGGTTTCCTGGGACATTTGAATTATATTGCCAGATTCATATCCCAGCTCACCACTATTTGTGAGCCATTGTTCAAACTCTTACGCAAAAACCAATCTGTCCGTGGGAATGAGGATTGTCAAGAGGCGTTTGGAAGGATTAAATAGTGTCTCATGAACCCTCCTGTGCTTATGCCGCCAGTACCCAAAAGGCCTCTCATCTTTTATATGACGATTTTGGATGAGTCGATGGGATGTATGTTGGGGCAACATGACGAGTCCGGGAAGAGAGAGCGCTCTGTCTACTACTTGAGTAAGATGTTCACGGCCTATGAAATGAACTACTCCCTGCTCGAAAGAACGTGTTGTGCTTTAGTCTGGGCATCCCACCGTCTAAGACAATACATGCGGAGCCATACCACTTGGTTGATATCCAAGATGGACCCGGTTAAGTACATCTTTGAAAAGCCTGCTCTCACAGGGAAGATTGCCAGGTGGCAGGTTTTGCTATCCTAGTTCGACATAGTCTACGTCACCCAAAAGGCAATAAAAGGAAGCGCCTTGGCAGATTATTTGGCTCTGTAGCCTCTCAATGACTATCAACCCATGCATCCCGAATTCCCGGATGAGGACATCATGGCCTTGTTTGAGGAGAAGCTAGACGAGGACCGGGACAAGTGGATTGTGTGGTTTGATGGAGCGTCAAACGTTCTAGGCCATGGCGTTGGAGCAGTATTGGTCTCTCCGGACAATCAATGTATACCTTTCACAGCTAGGCTGGGGTTTGACTGTGCCAACAATATGGCTGAGTATGAAGCGTGTGCCCTGGCCGTCCAGGTGGCAATTGACTCCAATGTTAAGCTACTCAAGGTGTACGGGGACTCAGCACTGGTGATCCACCAGCTGAGAGGGGAATGGGAAACTAGAGACCCCAAGTTGATACCCTACCAAGCCTATATCAAGGAGTTGGCTGGTTCCTTTGATGAGATCTCCTTCCATCACGTTCCCCGAGAGGAAAATCAGAGGGTGAATGCCCTTGCCACTTTGGCGTCCATGTTCCAGCTAACATCGCACTGGGACCTACCGTACATTGAGTTCTGGTGTCATGGCAGACCCGTGCATTGTTGTCAGGTGGAAGAGGAACGGGACTGTAAGCCTTGTTATTTCGATATCAAGCGATACATTGAAAGAAAAGAGTACCCACCAGAGGCTTCCGACAACGACAAAAGGACATTAAGGAGATTGGCGGCCGGTTTCTTCATGAGCGGGAGCATACTATAGAAGAGAAACCATGACATGACCCTCCTGCGATGCGTGGATGCCAAAGAGGTGAACCACATGATCGAGGAAGTCCACGAGGGTTCGTTTGGAATGCACACCAATGGGCATGCTATGGCCAGGAAGATCCTTAGAGCAGGTTATTACTGGCTCACCATGGAAAGTGATTGCTGCACCCATGTAAGGAAATGCCATAAATGTCAAGCGTTCACGGACAATGTCAATGTTCCGCCACATCCTCTGAATGTCATGTCCGCCCCTTGGCCTTTTTCCATGTGGGGGATAGACATCATAGGGGCCATCTAACCCAAGGCTTCGAACAATCATCGCTTCATTCTCGTGGCGATAGATTATTTCACCAAATGGGTCGAAGCGGCTTCCTTCACCAATGTCATGAGGAGTGTGGTGGTCAGATTCATAAAGAGGGAGCTGATTTGTCGGTACGGACTCCCTAGGAAGATCATTACTGACAATGGCACCAATCTGAATAACAAAATGATGCAGGAAATGTGCATGGATTTCAAAATCCAGCATCACAATTCCACGCCCTACCGACCAAAGATGAACGGAGCCGTGGAAGCAGCCAATAAGAATATTAAGAAAATTATTCAGAAGATGACAGTGTTGTACAAAGATTGGCATGAGATGTTGCCTTTTGCCCTACATGGATACCAATCTTTGGTACGAACTTCTACTGGGGCAACGCCGTACTCCTTGGTTTATGGGATGGAAGCGGTACTCCCGTTTGAGGTAGAGGTCCCTTCCCAGAGGATACTAGCGGAATCAGGCCTAGAAGAATCAGAGTAGGCTCAAACACGCTACGACCAACTCAACCTTATTGAGGGTAAGCGCTTAACGGCCATGAGCCTTGGGCGCCTGTATCAACAAAGGATGAAGAACACGTTCGACGAGAAGGTGCGCTCGCACAAGTTCCATGAGGGGGACCTTGTGCTGAAAAAGATGTCCCATACTGTTTAAGATAATTGAGGGAAGTGGGCCCCGAACTACGAATGGCCTTTCATTGTAAAAAAGGCTTTTTCCGAAGGGGCCCTGGTACTTACCTACATGGATGACGAGGAGCTACCTTCACCCGTGAACTTCGATGTTGTCAAGCGATACTATGCTTAGGATCTGGGGCAATTGAGGAAGTTGCTGCATGTTCTTTTATTTTTGTGTGTCCTTCTTGGGGATTCCTGTCCGCTGTAATTTTCTCGTCATAGTCTTTTAAAAGAAGAGAACATGGGATTAAGGCTTCAGTCCTCACTTTGTGCTTTAAACCGTGCGCAGTTTTTGATAACACTGAGCCTTTTCGCTCAATCCATGGGATGCCCCAAGCGCTTAATTAAAACTGAACCTGATCAGCTTTCACTAAAGGATTATTGCATTTGAAAACGCTCATGCATACGCATACGCATGCATATTTTGTTATCTCATGACAAGAGCAGAATCGTCTTAGGCAGTGGTCAAATGTCGGGATGGGGCTAAAGGCAGAAACCAATCAAGGTAAAATGGTAACACGGCCACAGTTTGCTACGCGATCTCGTTTCCTACTTTCAGGTACTTAGGGATGGACGCGAGTAGAGGCTAGGATCACGATCGATAGATCGTCATCTCATGCCCAACACTGGACAAGCGGGAAGCGCAGCTGAGGGACAGCCTAGTATCCTTTAAACTCCCAGTAATTATTACTGTTGTGTCTTTAAAGTAAATGTCGGATGCCTCATCTACCCTAAAGGGGGTTCAAGTAAGCGAACATTGACCCATAGAGAGCGCATACTTGTGTCTTCGCCAAAAAAAAAAAACAGGTTAGCTCGCCTGGGCGAGCACCCCCTGCACGAGATAGGTTAAAAGAGAGGGAGGGGTACGTTTTCTTCACCCAAAACTTCCCCACCCCCCCCCCCCCCGCCCCCACTTTCAAAAACACCAAAGCTACGGGGCTTGCCATTTTTGCGCCCCCTAGCCACCTTTTGTTGCATTTTGCTTTCGTTTTTTATACTCCTACTCACTCCAACAAGTATGTATCTCATTCTTGAGCTTTCTAGCTTTCCATTGATGTATCTTGGTCTTCTTTTGGTGCTTTAAATTGTGTGAATGTGCCCAAATCTGTGGAGCAATTTTGGCTTTGTTTCATGCTTGTTGGTTTGAGTTAGGGGGTTGTAAGGGATGGCCCTAGGCCTATGGTGCATTCTGAAGCAATTGGGCATGACACTTTGCCCCCATTCCCCAAATTTTCATGCCTAAACATGCGTCGACCAAGTGCTCGGTGAAATGCCTCAATGGCATTTGTGCATGGATTTGTGAATTTTTGCTTGGGGATTTGACTTGTGCATATATGGCTGCCATTTTTGAGTGTTCAGACAACTTGTAGGAGCTAGAATATGTGCCCGAATGTGATTTTAGGCCTAGGAACCCAAGCTCTTGATTTCAATACAAGAGGGCATGAAAATGAGAGCATGTTGGTGAGGACTCCCCTTTTAGGCCAGCGTTTGGTTTGGGCTGCATCTTGATGTTTTCTTTGCGCCTAGATCGTGTGAAGATGTTATTCACCATGTACATGTATATATAGAACAGGTAGAAAGAGACAAATACCTCTCAAATAAAGCGTGTATATGTTGAATAGGTGGTCAAGTGCTTTATAAATGTACACATGTTTGAATGTGGCACGAGAATGCTTCTCAAAATGAACATATGATGTGGAATTGCCTTTCAAAGTGTAGATAGATGGCATGAAAATTCCTTTCCAAATAAATGCAAGTGTGTGCATAACATGAAATTGGCTCTCAAATGTGCATATATGTATAAATAAATGTGAATGAAACAACGAAAAACCTGTATTAATTTGTATGTTAATTTAGGTGGTAAAATACCTTGAATGTGCATATGTAATTTTTGGTAGCAAAATACTTTGAATACGGACATATGTAATTTTGGCACAATACCTTGAGCATGCATATATGAATTCTTTTCAAAAGAATATGTGTGGGGTATAGGTAGCTAGAATGTTTTGAATATCCTTGTATATTGATGTAGATAGCAGGATATTTTGCGCATATGCACGTTCACAAATGTTCTTCTTCAGGGAAATGTGTGCACAAGTTTGTTCTAAGTCAAACAAGATTAGTATGTCGTTTTTGCTTTAAAATAGCATTTCCTTATAAATTAACTTTCCAAACATTTGTCCTCGCAGGAAATGGCTCCGAAAAAGCTTTCCACGAAGAGATCTAGGAGAGACGTCGCGGTGGAAGGGTCCAGTGCTGCCCCCGAGTTTGATAGCCACCATTTTCATAGCGCTGAGCACCAGCAGCGCTTCGAGGCCATCAAAGGATAGTCATTCCACAGAGAGAGGCGCGTCCAGCTCAGGGAGGATGAGTATACAGATTTTTAGGAGGATATAGCTCGTAGACATTGGACGTCACTGGTTACTCCCATGGCTAAGTTTGACCCTGAGGTAGTCCTGGAGTTTTATGCTAATGCTTGGCCCACAGAGGAGGGAGTGCGAGACATGCGTTTATGGGTGAGGGGTCAGTGGATTCCCTTTGACGCAAATGCCCTCAGCCAGTTCATGGGTGACCCGCTAGTGTTGGAGGAAGGCGAGGAGTGCGAGTTCAGTCAGAGGAGGAACAGGGCTGACAGGTTCGACGAGGAGGCCATTGCCCAGTTGTTATGCACACCGGGGCAGGATTTCGCCCGGACCGCTACAGGGAGGCGGGTGCGGATCATGCGCACTAGCATGACCACCTTGACCCAGACGTGGATGACATTGCTGCTCAGCAATGTATTGCCTAGCGATCATAACTCCGATCTCCCTCTGCCGAAGTGTCAGTTGGTGTATGTCATCCTGACACGGATGAGCGTCCACGTGGCCCAGGTGATTGCTGACGCCATCTATTTGTTTGCAGGTATGCCAACTACCAGGCACCCTCTAGACCCGGATAAGTCTAACCGGGCCCTAGGGTTTCTGGCATTGATCACGGGCCTTTGACAGTCATTCGGGGTTCCCGTCACCCCCACTAAGGTGATCCGACCGCCGATCACCCAGGCCTTCATCAAGAAGTATTGCACGCCTAGGCAAGCACAGGATGATGCACCTCGGGCCGTAGACGCACCGCCACGACCTCATCAGGCCGACCCCACTGGATCACTAGGCATGGAGCGTTATCTACAGCACTTGGTTCGCCAGCAGGCGGCCAACCACCGGGGGTAAGTCCAGATTCATGAGTGTCTCTACCGGTTCAGCCTCAGTCAGTAGGGGCAGGGTTTCGCTCCTTTTGCATGCCCTACTCCATAGCAGTTTGGGGCTAAGGTCGCATGGCCCAGAGACTGGCCTGAGGCCCAGGCAAGGGAGGTGCCTGTAGGATCCCCCGGCGATGCAGAGGAGGCCCATATGGATGAAGAGATGATGGACTTGCTCGGTTTCTTGGGAGGAAGCGGAGCCACGTGACCGAGGTCACTGCACTTTTGTTATTGACATTACTATTTTCTGTTATTGTCTATATTGCTATTTGAAATTACTGTTTTTTGTTATTGTCTATATGGCTACTAACATTACTATTATTATTTTTTGTTTCTGTTAGAAATTTTTGGCATTATGGCTCTCAGTTATTTCGTCACCGTTTTTGCAACTTACCATTCCGTGCGTTCTTTTCATTTACCTTGTGGTTAGACGTAAGTAGGTAGTGTGCGCCCTCGTCCGCACAATTTTTTTTTTTTTTGAGAGAAAAAGAAAAAAATGGAGAAAAAATGAATAAATGATAATAACTTAAAAAAGAAAAAGAAAGAAAAGAAAAAGAGAAAAAAAAAAAGCAAGCAAGAAAAGAAAAAAGAAGGAAAAAAAAGAGAAAATAATAATAAAAAGTTGTCTACCTAAAAAACAACATGCTTGTGAAAGGAGATAACTTCCAGCTGTTCTTTGAAAAAGATTCACTGATCATAACCAGTTTTTGAAAAAAAAATGTGTATGCACCTGAAGGGTGAATGCTGTGAAAGTTTTCCCGAACACCCAAAAATAGACTCGGATGAATGCATGAATTGATAAAAGAACATATTTTGGAAACACTGGGTTGACTAAAGTAGAGAAAATGAATCATGAGCCCTAGCATCACATGACCATGAAAACTTGATGCTTGAGTGTCCCTATAGGTGCATGCATGACTAGTTTTGCATAAAATTTCCAAATCATCATTGTTGCATTTGTGTCATGGAAATAATGTGGGACATCCCCTTTATCCCTGAACCAAACCAAACCCTGACGCATGTCATGTCCAGCCGTTCTACAAGCCTTGAGCCAAAATCCCAACTTACCATAAACCTTGACCCAGGGTGAGAATGTCAATCCTTGCCCTCGAAAGAAACCAAAGAAAAGAAAGTTCCCGATCAAAGAATCGGAAGAAAGCAAAAAGAGAAAATTCCCAATCAAAGAGTGGGAGAAAACAAAAAGAAAGAAAATTCCCGATCAAACATCGGAAGAAAAAGAAATGTGCAGAAGGGTCTTTGGACCAGACGATATCTGAACCATACAAAATTGTCACCAAGTAAATAAGAACAGAAAGGAAACCACAACCTGAAGTGGTCCTCTCCCTTTGATTGCCAACCAAAATCCTGTGCGTCGGTGACTTGTTCGCCTCGCACTAAACAAAAACAAAAAAGGAAAAGGCCAAAAACACTCAAAATCAAATTTCCCACCAAGAAAACAAACTATTCCCAAGAAAAAGTCCTATTGATCCATGATCACACATGTAATCGTTTATTTGATAGGAAATGATTTGCAAAATCAAGTCATGACATATCTATGGTTCGTAATTAGGATGGAAACACTTACCCGTGTGAGATTGATACACTTTGAGTGATTTTCTTCTATTTTTGTTGAACCCAGTGTTTCCTCTAAATGGTCATTTAGAAGCGAAATGCTAAACATCCAAAATCTCATTTATGGTTACGAGAAAATTTCATCAGCATACTCTACTTCCCCGGTAGACACATTGTTTTTCATCCAAAAAGCATATGTTGCTCTGATCAGTTGGAATTTTTGTCTCTTTACTAAAGCATGTTCACATTTTAGTGAAGAAAACACCGAGACTATTTTAGTCTCATAGTTATCCAGAACTATGTAGGCTTGAGTTCCTCGTTAAGTATACGTAGGAGCAAGAGCCTCGCTTTTGTCGGCCGCCCCACAATCTCTGTCATACTGACCCTGAGGTCATGTGACATGTAGAGATAAATTATGGTCATTTTGCTCACCTTTTCTCCATTCAGACACAATCATGTCTGATGGCACGCAAAGAAAAATTATGGTCATCTGCACGCTTTTGCTATCTGTAAGACTCGATGCCTGATAAACGCGCAGACACAAATTATGGTCATTTTGCACCCTTTGTCATTTAGGAGCAGCAAGTCGAGTGATAAACGCGCAGAGACAAATTATGGTCATTCTGCGCCCTTTGTCATTCAGGAGCAACGAGTCGAGTGATAAACGCGCAGAGACAAATTATGGTCATTTTGCGCCCTTTGTCATTCAGGAGCAGCAAGTCGAGTGATAAACGCCAGAGACAAATTATGGTCATTCTACGCCCTTTGTCATTCAGGAGCAGCAAGTCGAGGGATAAACGCGTAGAGACAAATTATGGTCATTCTGCACCATTTGTTATTCAGGAGCAGTGAGTCGAGTGATAAACGCGCAGAGATAAATTATGGTAATTTTGTGCCCTTTGTCATTCAGGAGCAACAAGTCGAGTGATAAACGCCCAGAGACAAATTATGGTCATTCTACGCCCTTTGTCATTCAGGAGCAACGAGTCGAGTGATAAACGCCCAGAGACAAATTATGGTCATTCTGTGCCCTTTGTCATTCAGGAGCAGCAAGTCGAGTGATAAACGCGCAGAGACAAATTATGGTCATTTTGTGCCCTTTGTCATTCAGGGGCAGTGAGTCAAGTGGTGGGCGGAGACAAATTATGGTCATTCTGCACACCTTTTCGCCATCCTGAGGCGATCGTGTCCGATGGCACGCAGAGACAAATTATGGTCATTTTGTGTCTTTCCATCCAGGCCCAATCGTGTCCAATGGCACGCAGAGACAAATTATGGTCATTTTGCGCCTTGTGTCAACCAAGAGGAACGAATTCGGCAATATCAGGATGATGTTGGTCGTTCGGTGCTGATCATTTTCAAAATTTTTGCAGGTTCCGCTGGCGGGGAGATTGACCGGCCAAATGGTGTTTCGCTCGAACGAAATTAGTGTCTTATCTTTACTTCCCTTTTATCTCCAATAAAGGACAACTAAAGAGGGGCAACTGTCATACCCTAATTTCGTCCGGGGACCATCTGTTTGCTGTGATGCGACCCTCGCTTGACCACTTTGAGGTACTTGACACCCATCGTTAGGCAATCCGTGAAGTTCTGCGACATGTTAGGAGTTGAAAGGAAGTGTTAATGCGCAATCCGTAAAGTTCCGTAATATTCCAGAAGCCAAAGAAGGGATGATTGTGTAATCTGTAAGGTTTCGTGACATTACGGGAAGAAAACAAGTATCGTTACGTAATTCGTAATGTTCTGTAACGTTACGGAAAAAGAATCAGCAAAAAAGGGTAGAGGGGTGTATTTAGTAAATAGGGGGTACAGATAGCAATCAGGCCCACTTGGGCCTTCCAGGATCTTCCAACAAAAGGTGGTGCCTTCTGGTGGAAGCTGGGTGGCAACCACCTCCCTCTTTTCCCCTATAAATAGGGGAAGGAGGGCAGAACAAAAATGTTGAACCCTCATGGTATCTGAGAATCACTTAAAATTAGTGAGAAAAATTGTTTCCGTGAAGAAAATCCAAGCCGAGGCGCTTCCCTAACACTTCCGAGACATTTCCGTGGGCGATTTCGTGAAGGTTTTCCACCATTCTTCATCGTTCTACGTTCGTTCTTCGGTCTTCAACCGATAAGTTCCCGAAATCAAACTTTTCAATTTATTCTATGTACCCTTAGTGGTCCCCACTTGTTTCGCATGCCTTTAATTTCATTTCATTTACTTTCCGTACCCCATTTTGACGTGCTTTAGTCATTTATCTAAGTCGTTTTCTCGCCTAATAAAAAAATAAAATAAATTTCCACCGTTCATTTGAATTGTAACATCTTTTAATTTCTTTTAAAATGAAATCCGACCATTCTGTCATGCCGTAACCACGTTTAAAACTAAAAGAGGCAAAATAATAATATAATAATAAAAAATCATCTTTTAATAAAATAATCAAAAAAATCAATCGGACGTTTTTCTTTGGATTTTTCTTTCTTAATCGAATTGACTAAATAACCAAAGTGATTATAAGGCTAAAATCAATCCATAAATCAAACTTTTGTCATCACCTAAAAAGTCATTTTTAAGGTCCAACGCCTTGAAATGGTCTTTTCCGCTTTTATTGGTTGAACATGGATTTCTAAAGCCTAAAATCAACATGTAGCTTTGTTACCTCTTTCAAAAAACCAAGAGATCATTAATGGTCCAATGCCTTAATGTTTTCTCTCCTTTCAAAAGAATCGAATGATCGTTTAATGGGCCAACGCCGTAAATGACCCTTCCGTTCAATAAAAATATATCTTACAAAAAAAGGTCAAAGATAATTTAACCAAGCATTTAGTTCTCAAAGAAAGGTCTGATTTCCTTACCACAATTGAGGAATACGTAGGAGCAAGGGAAACACCCTTGTCGACCACAAAAAGATAAAAAATATAAAAGGCATAAAAGACATAAAAAACATAAAAGGGAAGATAAAACAAATTGCAGTCATATTTGCACACTTGATTAAAGGCTACCGTCTCTTGTGACGGACGCGTGGGGTACTAATACCTTCCCCGTGCGTAAATACAACTCTTGAACCTTTCACACTCAAAGTTCGTAGACCGCGTCTTTTATGGTTTTTCTGACGTTTTCCTCGAATAAACGTTGGTGGCGACTTCGCGTGTTTTCCTCCCATGGAAGAAGCACCCGAGAGCCCTCGCGTCGCCCTCCCACCAAAGGGTAGGTTGCGACACATGTAACTTTGCTGGCTTCTAGAGATATCATCCTCTTAGGTAATACATTGTGGCGATAGGGATTATCAGCGACGATGCATTACTAAAATTGGTAGCTTTGTTTCATTCAGAAGAGTTCTAGCTCCTTCTTCAAGGAATCTATTTTTCCTCTCCACGACACCATTTTTTTAAGGTGTTCTTGGGGGGGGGGGAATTATGGTGAATTCCATTTTCTTCACAAAGTTTTTCAAAATACTCATTTTGAAATTTACCTACATGATCTCTTCTAATTGAAACAATGTAAAGACCTTTTCATTTTGAATTACCTTGGCAAGTTTGCAAAAAGTGTGACAAACTTCATTTTTTGTTTTAAAAAACAAAGTCCAAGTGAACCTTGAACAATCATCTACAATTACTAAGCCATAGTAATTGTCACCTAAACTCATAGTTCTTGGAGGACCAAGTAAATCTATGTGAAGTAGTTCAAGGGGTTTTGAAGAAGAAATAACATTTTTACTCTGAAAAGAATTTTTAACTTGTTTCCCTTTTTGGCATGCTTCACACAATTTATTTTTCTCAAACTTGAGTTTTGGAATATCAATTGCTAAGTCCTTTTTAACTAGATGATTGAGATGATGCATGTATATATGTGCAGCCTAACGATGTCATAACCAAGAATCATCAATCTTACTTACCAAACAACTAAGTTAATGAAATGATGCATGTTCAATATTCAGTCTGTAGATATTACCTATTCTTTTACCTATGTGGAAAACTTCACCAGAAATAGCTTCACAAGTGAGACAACAATTCTTGTTGAATTCAATTTTGAAGCACTTGTCACATAGTTGGCTTATGCTTAACACATTGTGCTTAAGTCCATTAACATATAGAACATTTTTTATTTATGTCTTGTGCTGATTTCCAATGTTTCCTTCTCCCATAATTATTCCTTTATTGTTGTCTCCAAAAGTAACATATCCTCCTTCCTTTTATACAATGTCAGTAAGTTTGGACTTATCACCCGTCATGTGCTTAGAGCAGCCACTATCCAAGTACCATAGTGAGTCCCTTGCCTTTTGGAACTCCTCAGTTTCTTCAATGGTTGAGGAGTCATCCATTGAGTCTACCATCAAACACATATTTGCAATATCTTTTTCACTAGAAGAGTTGGAGGATGTGGATGCATTGCCTTCCCAAGCTGTGCAGGCCTTTTTTTTTGTTTTCTATCCTTTTATCCTTTCTTTTCAGCAAGTTGTTTTCTAAGATAGATAGGACATTCAGCTTTGATGTGACCTTGTTTCCCATATTAGAAGCATGTGAATGTTTTGTTGTTGCTTTCTATCTTCTTTGAAGGTTTAGAGAATTTTTTGTCTTTGGATCTTTTGAGAAATTTTCTAAACTTCTTCACCATCAAGCTTAAACTCCGCGTCTTCTTCATCACTAGAGCTCTCTTTGTAGTCTTCCTTTGAAGAATTAACTTTGAGTGCATTTCTTTTTATTTTCTTTTATGTTTCTTCTACGTGAGATTGTTGAATCAACTCACGTTCATATACAAGCAATTTTCTGAAGAGAACTTCCATCGACATTGACGCTAAGTCCTTGGATTCCTTGATCGTTGTGATCTTTGGTTCCTAAGTTCTTGTAAAATAATTGAGGATTTTGATGTTCAGCTTGTCATCTTCAAACATTTTTCCAAGACCAAGAAGGTGATTCACAATATGGGTGGATCTTGTTTGAAGTTCTAAAATGGTTTCTCAATTCTTCATTCGCCAAAATTGTGATTTGTTTAGAGTCATCACCAACGTGAATTAAGGAAAACATAAAAAACCTTATGACAAAAAAAAGTGGTCTTTGGAACCAAATTTGAGTTCAAGAGTTGATTATTCGAAGGGAAGGTGCCACTCTATGTTGTCAATTCTAAAATTGTTACCCTTTATTAAATGTGCAAAACCAAATAACTTTTAATTTTTTTATTTTACACCTCAAAATAAACAGATATTTTTGACCATTTATCTATTTCTATTTTCAAAAGATATTTTTTATTATTAAAAATAAATTTATTATTAAGAAAAGGAGGATTGCTATTTTATTTTTTTACCTTTATATATATGTGTATATATATCTTTTTAGTTTGACTGGAGTGATCCCCTATTCTTATGTATCTCTAGGTGCATTGGAGAATGAGAGTTAAGTAGTTCTTGAATAGGAAATATTTGTGTATTAATAATTTTTGAGTAAAATATGCTTGGAGTCCTATAAATTTGAAAATTATTAATTTCATCCTCATAAAATTTTCATATTAATTTGGTCCCTATAAAAATACAACATATTTTTATTGGTCATTAGTGGTAACTATAAAAATAATTAATTTGAATTGCATAAAGACAACATTGATTGTAAAGTATTTCCACACAAATATAAGGGAACACTACATTATTGATGAATGAGAAAAAGGTTTATTATTAGTTTGTTGGCTTGGTCTATCAAATCCAATTCATCAACCCTATTTCACATGCTTCATTATTTTTTGTATTTTATAATTTTTTAATACATCATATGTGGGTTACATTTTATTTGAATATTTTAATATAGTATTCATTCAAAAGTTCATATATTAATACATTAATACATGGTATGACTAAAAAAAAATTAATGAATGACAATGTTTAACGAAGGATAATGAGTCACAAGGAAAAATATCAGAAGGAGAAATTTAGGCATTTATTACTATTTTTTGTAGAAGCAAAGCTTCATGGTGAATCAAAGGTGATTCAAAGGTGTTTTGATGATAACAATGATGATAACAAAAGATGATGATAAAGGTGATGACAAAAAGCTCAAAGATCAATCAAGAACAATTCAAGAGTTCAAGATAAGAATCAAGAAGAATTCAAGACTCAAGAAGAAAGTCTAGAGACAAGAATCAAGATTCAAGGTTCAAGATCTCAAGAATCAAGATCAAGATTCAAGAATGAAGAGAAGGCTCAATCAAGATAAGTATTAAAAAGTTTTTTCAAAACTTTGAATAGCACATGAGTTTTTGACAAAACCTTTTACCAAAGAGTTTTTACTCTCTGGTAATCGATTACCATATTGTTGTAATCGATTACCAGTAGCAAAATGAGTTTGAAAAAGTTTTCAAACTGAATTTACAACGTTCCAATTATTTTCAAAAGGCTGTAATTGATTACAATGTTTTGGTAATCGATTACCGGTGCCCTTAAACGTTGAAATTCAAATTCAAATGCGAAGAGTCACATCCGTTCACTTAAAAGCCTTGTGTAATCGATTACACTGATTTGGTAATCGATTACCAGTGACTGTTTCTGATAAATCAAAAGATGTAGCTCTTCAAAAAGGTTTTTGACTTTTTCAAATTTGTTTTAAGTTTTTCTAAAAGTTATAACTCTTCTGAATGGTCTTCTTGACCAGACATGGAGAGTCTATAAAAGCAAGGTTTGTTTTTGCATTTCAAGATCGTGAATACTTTTCCAATCATTTCATTACAATCCTTTACAAGCCTTGAATCTCTTTGAACCTCTTCTTCTTCTTTGTACCAAAAGCTTTCTGAAGTTTTCTGGTTTTCCAAACCTTGAAAACTTGTGCTATTCATCTTTTCATTCTCTTCTCCCTTTGCCAAAAAGAATTCGCCATGGACTAACCGCCTGAATTCTTTTTGTGTCTCTCTTCTCCCTTTTCCAAAAGAACGAAGGACTAACCGCCTGAATTCTTTTGTTTCATCCTTCTCCCTTGTCAAAGAATTCAAAACGACACAGTCTGAGAATTCTTTTGATTCTTCCCATTCCCTAATACAAAAGTGTTCAAAGGACTAACCGCCTGAGAATTCTTTTGTATCCCCAATCACAAAGTATCAAAGGTTTAACAGCCTGAGATCTTTGTCTCAACACATTGGAGGGTACATCCTTTGTGGTACAAGTAGAGGGTACATCTACTTGGGTTTGACTGAGAACAAGAGAGGGTACATCTCTTGTGGATCAGTTCTAGTGGAGGGTACATCCACTAGGTTCAAAGAGAACAAGGGAGGGTACATCCCTTGTGGATCGTTGCTTGTAAAAGGATTTTTACAAGGTTGAATGAAATCTCAAGGACCGCAGGTCGCTTGGGGACTGGATGTAGGCACGGGTTGTTGCCGAACCAGTATAAAAACTCTTGTGTGTTTGTTTCGTTCTTCCCTACTCTTTTACTTTCCGCTGTGTATTTAATTTCCGCTTTTACTTTCTATTAAATTTCTCTTCTACTCCATATTCTCTTAACAACAAAAGTAAAAGCATTAGAAGAGTCATTTTTAATTAGTAAAGGTTTAGGAATAATTTATTCAACCCCCCCCCCCCCCCGCTTCTTAATTATTCTGAGGCCACTCGATCCTACAAGTGGTATCAGAGCAGGTTTCTTGTAGAATGGCCTTTTTAGATTCTTTGTCTTTAAAAAGTATTTTCAGGAACAGGTTACTCAAAGATCATGATGAAGACCAAGTCAACTTGTGTCTCATGACAAAAACTGATGAGAATAACAAAGAAGATTTTATAAGGAAGAAATGGTACATAGACAGTGGATGTTCCAATCACATGACCGGTGATGTATCCAAATTCACAACTATTTCCCCCAAGAAAAGTGGACATGTTACATATGGCGACAACAACAAGGGCTAAATTATTGGAGTCGGTAAAATAGGTACGAGTTCTTCTACTCCTATTGAAAATGTGTTGCTTGTAGAAGGTTTGAAGCATAATTTATTAAGTGTTAGTCAATTATGTGATAAAGGATATAAAGTATCTTTTGATTCTGAAAAATGTGTTATTAAGCATGAGCATGACAAAAGTATTGAACCTATAGGTTTTAGAGAAAATAATGTCTACATGATTGATCTAAAACAAAATCTGTAAATGATAGATGCTTTTTAAGTAAAGATTGTGATCCATGGTTATGGCATAAGAGAATTGCTCATATTAAGATGGATCATCTAAATAGGTTAATTTCAAAAGATCTAGTTATTGGATTACCTAGATTAAAATTTGAAAAAGATAAGTTATGTGATGCATGCCAAAAAGGTAAACAAACAAAAGTATCCTTTAAATCTAAAAATATTGTTTCTACCACTCAATCATTGTAATTATTACACATGGATTTGTTTGGATCATCTAGGGTCATGAGTTTTGGTGGAAGTTACTATGCATTAGTAATTGTTGATGATTATTCTAGATATACTTGGACTTTATTTCTTACTCATAAGAATGATGCATTTCATGTATTTAGAAGACTAGCCAAAGTCATTCATAACAAAAAGAATCTCAAAATCATCTCCATCAGAAGTGATCATGGAGGTGAATTTGAAAACAATGATTTTGAAATGTTTTGTGATGAGTATGGCATAGAACACAACTTTTCTGCACCAAGGACACCCCAACAAAATGGAGTAGTAGAAAGGAAAAATAGAGCCCTAGAAGAAATTGCTAGAACTCTTTTAAATGACACACCTCTTCCAAAATACTTTTGGGCATAAGCAGTTAACACCACATGTTATATTATGAACAGAGCCTTAATTAGACCTATTCTTAAGAAAACCCCATATGAACTTTTTAACAATAGAAAACCAAATATTGCACATTTACATGTTTTTGGATGTAAATGTTTTGTCCTAAACAATGGTAAAGAAAGTCTAGGAAAGTTTGATGCCGAGGCAGATGAGGGTATCTTCCTTGGGTATTCCTTACATAGTAAAGCATTTAGAATATACAACAAAAGAACTATGACAATCAAGGAATCAATACATGTTACTTTTGATGAAACTAACATTACCTCACCGAGAAAGGAGTTTGTTGATGATATTGCAGATACTTTGGAAGATACTCAAAATGAAGAAAGAAATCTGAAAAGAAAGAGAGATGATGAAGACAAGGATGATCAAGATGACACAGCACAAGAAAATGATAATCTTCCTAAAGAATGGAAAACTTCAAGAAATCATCCTCTTGATAACATCATCGGTGATATCTCAAAATGGGTAACAACTAGACACTCTCTTAAAGATTTATGCAATAATATGGCATTTGTTTCATTAATAGAACCTAAAAACTTTAAAGAAGCTATTATAGATGATCATTGGATAGTAGCTATGCAAGAAGAATTAAATCAATTTGAAAGAAATGATGTATGGGAATTAGTAGAAAAACCTTCAGATTATCCAATCATAGGAACTAAATGGGTATTTAGAAATAAATTGGATGAAAATGGTATAGTAATTAGGAATAAAGCTAGACTTGTAGCAAAAGGATATAACCAAGAAGAAGGTATAGACTATGAAGAAACTTTTGCACCTGTAGCTAGATTAGAAGCCATTGGGATGTTATTAGCATATGCATCTATTATGAATTTTAAACTATATCAAATGGATGTCAAAAGTGCTTTCTTAAATGGTCTAATTCAGGAGGAGGTATATGTGGAACAACCTCCTGGGTTTGAAGATTCACAAAAACTAGACCATGTCTATAGATTAAAGAAGGCACTTTATGGCCTAAAACAATCACCTAGGGCTTGGTATGAAAGATTAAGTAAATTCCTATTAGAAAAGAATTTTACTAGAGGGAAAGTAGATACTACCTTATTCATAAAAAGGAAGGATAATGATATCTTGTTAGTACAAATTTATGTTGATGATATAATTTTTGGATCTACTAATGAATCTTTGTGCATGGAGTTTTCTATTGATATGCAAAGTGAGTTTGAGATGTCCATGATGGGTGAGTTAAATTACTTTCTTGGACTACAAATCAAACAAACAAATGATGGGATCTTCGTCAATCAAGCAAAATATTGCAAAGAACTCATTAAGAGATTTGGAATGGAAAACTCAAAACACTTGGCTACCCCTATGAATACAAGTTGTTATCTTGACAAAGATGAATCCGGTCAACCTGTTGATCCAAAGCAATATAGAGGTATGATTGGATCTCTACTTTACTTATCTACAAGTAGGCCAAACATTATGTTTAGTGCATGCATGTGTGCAAGATTTCAATCAGATCCAAAGTTTTCACATTTAATGGAAGTAAACAGAATTATAAGATATTTATTAGGAACGGTTAGTTTAGGATTATGGTATCCTAAGAATTCTTTATGCAACCTAGTAGGATACTCAGATTCATATTTTGCTGGATCAAAAACAGATAGGAATAGCACTAGTGGTACATGTCAATTCATAGGATCTGCACTTGTTTCTTGGAATAGCAAGAAACAAAATAGTGTAGCATTATCCACAGCAGAAGCATAATATATTTCTACTGGTAGTTGTTGCGCACAAATTTTATGGATGAAGCAACAACTATCTGACTATGGAATAGTATTAGATCACATTCCCATAAAATGTGACAACACAAGTGCCATAAACATATCTAAAAATCCAGTTCTTCACTCTAGAACCAAGCATATAGAAATTAGGCATCATTTTATTAGAGATCATGTTTTAAAAGGTGATGTTGTTTTAGAGTTTGTAGATACTAAAAATCAACTTGCAAACATCTTTACAAAACCACTAAGTAAAGATACCTTCTATAACATTAGAAGAGATTTAGGACTAATAGATGTTAGTGACTTATCAAAATAATTCTCTATATTAGTATGGTATTTGAACAATTTACTATTTCCTTATTTGCATGGTATGTTTGGAACAATATTAAGTATGTTATTCGACTATGTGGAGTTTATAATTAATCTATGCATGGTTGTTTGCTTCATGGTTTCATGGTTCTTGCCTCTTGCTTCATGATTTGGTTGATATTTTTTATGAACATTGTATGGATGTTTAAATTAAATTTGTTTGATATGCACTTTGGCTTTTTGTTGATGCCAAAGGGGGAGAGAAATGGGATTAAATCAAGAATTCACATGAGTAATCGACTTATTTTTAAGATAAGCATAAATTCAAAAACAAAGGGGGTGAATTTATGAGAGTGATCGACTAGGAAAAAGTGTGTGTGTGTTTCTTGATTTCAGAAGTTGTCATCATCAAAAAAGGGGAGATTGTAGAAGCAAAGCTTCATGGTGAATCAAAGGTGATTCAAAGGTGTTTTGATGATAACAATGATGATAACAAAAGATGATGAAAAAGGTGATGACAAAAATCTCAAAGATCAATCAAGAACAATTCAAGAGTTCAAGATAAGAATCAAGAAGAATTAAAGACTCAAGAAGAAAGTCTAGAGACAAGAATCAAGATTACGGGTTCAAGATCTCAAGAATCAAGATCAAGATTCAAGAATGAAGAGAAGACTCAATCAAGATAAGTATTAAAAAGTTTTTTCAAAACTTTGAATAGCACATGAGTTTTTGACAAAACCTTTTACCAAATAGTTTTTACTCTCTGGTAATCGATTACCATATTGTTGTAATCAATTACCAATAGCAAAATGAGTTTGAAAAAGTTTTCAAATTGAATTTACAACGTTCCAATTATTTTCAAAAGGCTGTAATCGATTACAAAGTTTTGGTAATCGATTACCAGTGCCCTTGAACGTTGAAATTCAAATTCTAATGTGAAGAGTCACATCCTTTCACTTAAAAGCCTTGTGTAATCGATTACACTAATTTGGTAATCGATTACCAGTGACTGTTTCTGATAAATCAAAAGATGTAACTCTTCAAAAAGGTGTTTGACTTTTTCAAATTGGTTTTAAGTTTTTCTAAAAGTTATAACTCTTCTGAATGGTCTTCTTGACCAGACATGGAGAGTCTATAAAAGCAAGGCTTTGTTTTGCATTTCAAGATCTTGAATACTTTTCCAATCATTTCATTACAATCCTTTACAAGACTTGAATCTCTTTGAACCTCTTCTTCTTCTTTGTACCAAAAGCTTTCTGAAGTTTTCTGGTTTTCCAAACCTTGAAAACTTGTGCTATTCATCTTTTCATTCTCTTATCCCTTTGCCAAAAAGAATTCGCCAAGGACTAACCGCCTGAATTCTTTTTGTGTATCTCTTCTCCCTTTTCCAAAAGAACGAAGGACTAACCGCCTGAATTCTTTTGTGTCTCCCTTCTCCCTTGTCGAATAATTCAAAACGACACAGTCTGAGAATTCTTTTGATTCTTCCCATTCCCTAATACAAAAGTGTTCAAAGGACTAATCGCCTGAGAATTCTTTTGTATCTCCATTCACAAAGGATCAAAGGTTTAATAGCCTGAGATCTTTGTCTCAACACATTGGAGGGTATATCCTTTGTGGTACAAGTAGAGGGTACATCTACTTGGGTTTGACTGAGAACAAGAGAGGGTACATCTCTTGTGGATCAGTTCTAGTGGAGGGTACATCCACTAGGTTCAAAGAGAACAAGGGAGGATACATCCCTTGTGGATCTTTGCTTGTAAAAGGAGTTTTACAAGGTTGAAAGAAATCTCAAGGACCGGAGGTCGCTTGGGGACTGGATGTAGGCACGGGTTGTTACCGAACCAGTATAAAAACTCTTGTGTGTTTGTTTCCTTCTTCCCTACTCTTTTACTTTCCGCTGTGCATTTAATTTCCGCTTTTACTTTCTGTTAAGTTTCTCTTCTACTCCATATTCTCTTAACAACAAAAGTAAAAGCCTTAGAAGTGTAATTTTTAATTAGTAAAGGTTTAGGAATAATTAATTCAACCCCGCCTTCTTAATTATTCTGAGGCCACTCGATCCTACATTTTTAATTTTCTAAAATAATTGCTAATGTTATAAATCTTATTTTCTCACTAATTTATAAACATCTAATACAAAAAGAATAAAGATAGCTTTAGAAACATGGAAATGATGAAGTGTATACAAACAATTAATATCTTTAAAAAAGAAAATTGAAATGTATATGTGTGTGTGTGTGTACGTGCGTGTGTGTACACACACTCTAATGATCAAATAAAGGGTTTTTACATTATTAAGTAATGATAAATTTATTACAATTACCTTAATCCTTAAGCATCAATGTTGATGAGAAATTAATCCTAGTATCCATGATTACATAGAAATGAAGAGGGAACAATAAAAAATGTTTGTAAGGTAATAAATGTTTTTCCCAAAGAAACACACAATACGCAAGAACCATTTATCAAACTATTATATGAAAAGTAATGATAAATAAAGGGGAAAATCAACAAGTAAAGATAAGTTAGAGAAAATTAGATTACATTAAGATACCAAGGATTGCCTTTCATGTTGTGTTAAGAGGGATATTCATGTAAATATTGAGCTCGCTAAGGTTTTTCTCCCTTTCAAACACCTTTAGACTTAAAATCACACTCAAGTTTGTTTGATTCAACTTCACTTGATAAAAATCAAAATAGAATTAGTTCCAATATATAATTCGTTGGTCATGGCAGAAGTTAAATCCAATTTCTTGTTTGCGACAAACAACATATTCCTATTCATATGTAACAACATTTTTTAAATGTTGTGATGCAATCCTACCCCCCAAGGGCATTGGATAGAAGACTCCAAGAATATTGGGCCAAAGATGCAAAAGAAGGCCCTAGGGTTCTCATGAGCCTTAGGGTAGATTTTGGGCCCATGGGCTAAGTATGAGCTCACTTATCTTTGTACATATTAGACTAAGGTTTCATTAGTTTTGGGCCTTGTATTTAGGGCTCCATAATGTAGGTAGGGTACCCTAGAAATTTAGGATTTTTCTTCCCTTGTATCTTAGGGCACCTAGACTAGTTTTTGTATTAGAGGTAGTTTTGTAATTTCATATGCATTAAGTGAATATTTGATGTGTGTGTTGGGTAATAAATTTAATTGAATTGGGAGAAGCCCAATCCAATTAAATTTTAGAGGGGAAGGTGGCAATTGCTACACCTCATTGTCACATCATATAGTCACACTTTCTACATGTCCTTCATGCTTTACATGCCTCATGACACACTTAGTGGAGAATCTTGGATTTGATGTTGGATTAGTGGGCTGAATCATAGCTAAAATTTACTAATCATAATTAGTGAAATTTTGGCTCCAAAATTTGGCTCCACAAATTCAATTTCAAGTTCAAGTGAAATTTTAATAGAAATTTAAATTTCCCTCCAATTTTGTGGGACACTTATGCCATAAATTTCCCTCCAATTTTGTATGCACTTTTTAACTTTGATCATTTGAAAATTACACTTCAAAGTTCAGACCTCATTTGAGGCATAAAATTTTGTGTTCCTTCTCTCCCTCTCCCTCCACTCATCTTCTCCTACCTTCAAGCTCTTATCCATGGCTTCCTATGGTGGTGAGCTTCTTCTTGACTCATCTTCTCCTTGAAGTGGCATCTCCAATCATCTTTCTTCCATCTCCATGCCACTTCCATTGATCTTCAAGAAGCAAAGGACTCCATTGATGAAGAAGATCCAAGGCCTACAAGCTCCACATGGAGCTACATCATGTTGCCAAAAGCTTTTAGCAACATTTTTATTTAATGTTATCGAAAAAATATTCCTAAAAGCCACATGTGTAGTAGTGATAAATCATGCATCTTAATCGTTATTTTGAATAGAATACGAAATTTTAGCAAAGAGTAAAGAGAAATACAAACAAGAAAGTCTACGCACAATGAAGTGCAGAAAAAAAAACTAAGAATGCAACAAGAATGCCCAATCCCATTTATCATAGAGCTTAGTGAATCTAAGATTCACATTGGTTCCAAACACTAAAGAATTAAGTTTAGTAATTTTGGAAATCATTGAGTACTATTTGTTATATTTATTTGAATGCATTGACGTGTTAATAATATTATTGAATGCTTTCTTTATTGAGAATATTACATCAATAAATTGTGGTTGATCTTTTAGAATTTATTTTATTCACTGGGATTAATGTTGAAAGTGAGGAGACTTGAACACTTAGTTTTCTTTTAGTTACATTTGTTTCAGAATAAAGTGTAGGATATGGCTTGTTCTATTATATTTGTAGCGTTTGTTTTAGATGCTCATATTTGAGAATATTTTCAGTTTGTAAGGATTCAATTTTGTTTATAACATTAATATTTGAGGTAATTTATACCATTGTAGTTTTAAAAAATGTGTATTATATATGATTATAAGTATATTTTATTATGGGTTGTTATAGTAACGGAGGACGTTACAGAAAACCTTTATTAGGAGGTATGTGTGCGAGGAGCATAACTATATAAGATAAGTATATTAAGAAAAACCTTTTATCGATAAAAAATTCCATATAGTAACATTATAACATATACAAGGTTTGCTTCATGAGGTTTTGCTTCCCGGCATATAAAAAAATCTGAATAAAAATGTTCAAACTTTTTGTTTGTCTCGTGCATCACACGAGTCAAAAAACTAGTATTAGTTTAAGTAATAAAGGATATGAATTTTTGAATTTTAAAGGATGAATATGTCCTAATTAAACTAAGTTTCTCCTTGTTATCCCTTTGATATATCAACATAAATACAAATGATAACTTGGTATTCCCTTGAACTAATATTGAATCAAATGGCACTTGTTCATTCATTTATAAATATCCTTGAGTAATTGAAATCAATTGTTTAAAAGTAAAAAAAAATGGGGGTGGAAATTCCACTAGTACAACAACCACAAAATGAGGAGTAGAACCCTAACTACTCTAAAATAAAAGCATCCAATACCACCGTTGCACTACTAGAAAATATAGTTTTAACATCGGTACGTTAAATCGGGTTTTTATAAAACCAATGTTAATGAAAACATGGTGGCATAGTCATAAATATCGAGCTTGTTAACATCAATTTTTCAAAAATTGATGTAACATGGCTATGTTAAGATCGGTTTTTGAAAAACCGATGTTAGCATGGTGATGTTAGCACTAATGTTAACATGAACTCATTAACATTGGTTTTATTTAAAAATCATTGTTGTTGGATTTTTAATAAAAGAAGGGTTTTGGCACCCAAACCCTTTTTGTCTCTATCACTCAGCCTATTCTATTTCTCTCACTCTCACTCTCCTCCTCTAGGCACTACAACTCCCATTCTCCCCCTGTCACTCTCTCACTATCGTTAGCATTGTCCCTTATTCCCTTGCCTACCACGCCGCTACGTGCTCACATTGCCACCACAGTGTTACCCACTGCATTGCTACATGTCCATTGTGTCACCACTGCATTTCTCTTTCTCTCATTAGTAGATTCTTGTATTCATGGTCTTTCTCTCACACACTTTTTTTATTATTATTCTTTCGATTTTGATTTTATTCACGACTTGCATGTTTTGCCTGAACATATTTATACGTTTATGAAATTATTTACTTTAAGTTCACTTGGATTTTGGTTGAGCTAGGTGGTGAGCACCATGTGTTTATGAATATGAGTGAAAGAGAAAGAGAGAAATGTTTTTGGTTGATTTTGATTTTTGAATTTTGGTGCCAATGTTGTATGTATAGATAATATTGTCATTGGCACTGGCCCCTTTTATATCCTGTTACAACACTTTGTGACATGGAACTTGCTGATTGAAATTATTTTTAAAAGGTTGAATATATTGAATTGGGAAGTCTATATGTTGTGAAAACTTGCCCTCATTTGAATAGTTGATTTTTTTTTGCTATAGTAATCTGGTGTGTAAAAATTCAATGCAGGGCATATTATTTATAGTTTTCAGGTTTTAAATCAATGTTTTAAAACTGATTTTGGAATCAGCAACAATACAGGTCTCCACTTGTATGAAATTTGAGAAGGCAATTTGATATTAGGAAGTAGAAATGCAATTTAAGAAGGCTAGTTGCTTGAGATGTTAATGTGAGAGG
This sequence comes from Glycine soja, assembly GCF_004193775.1. Lineage (NCBI taxonomy): Eukaryota > Viridiplantae > Streptophyta > Magnoliopsida > Fabales > Fabaceae > Glycine > Glycine soja. Next base: position 23,959,979 of record NC_041021.1, read on the forward strand.
TGGTTGTGACTGCAATAATTAGGCTTATATAGACAAGGAAAACTAAGCCGATTTTTTTTTTGTCAAATTCAGCTTCTAACTTTATGTTGGTTAAAAGCAAGTTTAAGTTTATCAGTTAGTTTAGTTGAGGAAGAAAGTTATATATAGTTACTTAGATTACTAACTAACTTCCCTAAACAAAGATTAGTGTTGGATCAAGTGGCCTCGGAATAATTAAGAAGGGGGGGGTTGAATTAATTATGAACGTGTCTTGACTAATTAAAAATGTATCCTTCTTAATGTTACTTGATTCAATTAGGCTTTTACTACTAAGTTAAGAAAGTAAAGAATAGAAATAGAAACTTAACCAAAAGTAAAAGTGATAATTAAAAATACACAGTGGAAATTAAAGAGTGCAGGGAAGAAGAAGACAAACACAAGATTTATATTGGTTTGGCCACAAACCGTACCTACATCCAATCCCTAAGCAACCTGCGGTTCCAAAGATTTCTTTCAACCTTGTAAAATCCTTTACAAGCCAAAGATCCACAAGGGATGTACCCTCCCTTGTTCTCTTTGAAAAACCAAGTGGATGTACCCTCCACTTGAATTGATCCACAAGAGATGTACCCTCTCTTGTTCTCAGTATAACAATCCCCAAGTAGATGTACCCTCTACTTGTACCACAAAGGATGTACCCTCCAATGTGTTGGGACAAAGAATTCTCAGGCGGTTAGTCCTTTGAAATCTTTTGCTTAAGGGGAAGGGAAGAATCAAAAGAATTCTCAGGTGGTTAGTCCTTTGAATCTTTTGTAATGGAGAAGAGAGACACAAAAGAATTCAGGTGGTTAGTCCTTTTGTTCTTTTGGAAAAGGGAGAAGAGAATGAAAAAGATGAATAGCACATGTTTTTTATCAAAGAACTTTTCTTGGAAGAGAAAGTGTTGAACAAAAACTTTTAGAAAGACGAAGAGAAATGAATTAGAAAGTTATGTTGAAAGTGTTGAAAGAGATGAAAGATTGATTGAAAGATGTTCAGACATGATGTTGAAAAAAGATTGAAAGATAGATGATTGATAATTATGAAATTCATGCCATGGTCACATATTTATAATCTCTTGACGACTCAAGTCAAAGTTTGTAACTCTTGGCAATTTCTTTAAAACTAGTCACTTAAAAAAGTTGTGACTTTTGAAAAATCTTCAGAAACAAGTCAATTTGAGAAATGTGACTTTTGGAAATTTATTTTTCAAAATCAGTCACTGGTAATCGATTACCATTAAGGTGTAATCGATTACACATCAACAAATGTGACTCTTCATTTTAAATTTTGAAAATCAACATATTTAGAAGCTCTGGTAATCGATTACAAGTATTTTGTAATCGATTACACAAGTTTAAAATGATTTGAAAATGTTTAAATACAAGTTGTAACTCTTGAAATTTGAAATCTTAACGTTTTAAAACACTGGTAATTAATTACTACCTTCAGGTAATCGATTACCAAAGAGTAAAAGTTGTTAGTATTGATTTTGTGAAAACTTCTTGTGCTACTCAATGTTTTTTAAAAACTTTTTTAGTACTTATCTTGATTGAATCTTTTCTTGATTCTTGAATCTTGATCTTGATTATTCTTGAATCTTGATTCTTGAATATTCTTGAATCTTGATTCTTGAATCTTTGGAATTGGCTTAACTCTTGATTCTTTGGCATCATCAAAATAACCTTGGAAGGCATTGCTTATGTCGCAACCTACCCTTCAACGAGAGGGCGACGCGTGACTCGCGGGTGCGTGTCCCAAGAAAGGAATACGCGTGGAGTCGCCACCAACATTTATTTGAGGAAAACGTTGGAAAAACCGGAAAAGACGTGATCTACGAACTTTAAGTGAAAGGTTCGGGAGTTGTATTTACGCAAGGGGAAGGTATTAGCATCCCACACGTCCGTCACAAAAGATGGCAGCCTTTAATCAAATGTGCAAATATGACTTCAATTTATATTTTTTTCCCTTTTTATGTTCTTATGTCTTTTTTATGCCTTTTTATGTTTTTTATCTTTTTGTGGTCGACAAGGGTGTTCCCCTTTGCTCCTACGTATTCCTCAATTGTGATAAGAAAATCAGACCTACGTAATTATGGTCAAACGAGGGTCACATCCCAACAACGGATGGTCCCCAGACGAAATTAGGGTATGATAGTTGTCCCTCTTTACTTGTCTTTTATTGGAGCTAAAAGGGAAGTAAAGATAAGACACTAATTTCGTTCGAGGGAAACACCATTCAGCCAGTGAACCACCCTGCCAGCGGAGCCTGCAAAAATTTGAAAATGATCAGTACCAACACATCATCCTGATACTGTCGAATTTGTTCCTCTCGGTTGATACAAGACGCAGAATGACCATAATTTGTCTCTGTGTTTTGTTGGAAACGATCGAGCCTGGGTGGTGAGATACAGAATGACCATAATTTGTCTCTGTGTTTTGTTGGAAACGATCGAGCCTGGGTGGTGAGATACAGAATGACCATAATTTGTCTCTGCGTTTTGTTGGAAACGATTGAGCCTGGGCGGCGAGATACAGAATGACCATAATTTGTCTCCAAATGCCACCGGACACAATCGCCTCTGGATGGTGAAAAGGTGCGCGGAATGACCATAATTTGTCTATGCCCACCTCTCGACTTACTGTTTCTGAATGACAAAGGGCGCAGACTTGTCTCTGCACGTTTATCACCTAACTTGCGAAATCTGAATGACAAAGGGCGCATAATTTGTCTCTGCGCGTTTACCCACTCAGCTTGTTGTTCCTGAATGATAAAGGGCACAAAATCTGTCTCTGCGCGTTTACCCACTCAACTTGTCGTTCCTGAATGATAAAGGGCGCAGAATCTGTCTCTGCGCGTTTACCCACTCGGCCTGTTGTTCCTGAATGATAAAGGGCGTAGAATCTGTCTCTGCGCATTTACCCACTCAGCCTGTTGTTCCTGAATGATAAAGGGCGCTGAATATGTCTCTGCGCGTTTACCCATTCAGCTTGTTGTTCCTAAATGATAAAGGGCGCAGAATCTATCTCTACGCGTTTACCCACTCAGCTTGTTGTTCCTAAATGATAAAGGGCACAGAATCTGTCTCTACGCGTTTAACGGGGCAAGATTTCACCCGTATCGCTGCAAAGAGACAAGTGTGGATCATGCGCGCCAACATGACCACTCTTACACAGATATAGATGACCTTGCTACTCAGCAACATTCTGCCCAACGACCGCAATGTCGATCTCCTCCTATGGAAGTATCAGTTGGTTTGTGTCGTTCCGACATAGGTAAGTATGCATGTGGCTAAACTGATTTCTGATGTCATCTATTGTTTGCAGGGATCGCGCCCGCAAAACACCCAGTGGACCCGAAGAAGTCCAACAGGGCCTTGCGATTTCCAGCTCTGGTTACGGGCCTCTGTCAGTCCTATAGGGTGCCCGTCCCCCCCAGCAACTTCATGCCATCGTGATATAGGTAAGTAGGCACATCTCTCAACTGATTTCTGATGTCAACTATTGTTTGTAGGGATCACGCCCGCAAGACGCCCAGTGGACCCGAAGAAGGCCAACAGGGTCTTGGAGTTGCCAGCTCTAATTACGGGCCTTTGTCAGTTCTACGGAGTGCCTGTCGCCCCCAGCAAGGTCATCAGGCCCCCTACTAATCGAGCTTTCATCAAGAAGTACTGCGCCCCCAGGCTAGCGCAGGGCGAAACACCCCAACAGCCTGGGGATGGCCTACAGCGGGAAACAGACGCACCGCCACCACCTCTAGAATTCACCTCAGCTCATCCACAAAAAGGTTAGAGCATTGCCTACGGCACATGGCCGACCAATAGGCGACTAAGTCCAAAGCCAAAGGTAAGCAAAGTACTAGGTCCGTGACCGACAAGTCATAAGGCGTCCAGCTCAAGACGTTAAAGAAGCGCTACTAGGAGGCAACCTAGTACCTTTTCAATCTCTACTTGTTATTTGATCACTTTTGTTTCTCAAGTCATAGCAGGACACACCTAGTTGCTCATGATCCTAGGAATTTAAATAAAACAAGCACAAGCTCGGAAGGTACTCATACCTCACAATATATATATATGTATGTTTAGGTAGTGAAGATACCTTCGATATGCATGTATGTAGCAAAAAATACTTCACAATATATATATATGTATGTTTAGGTTGAAAGATACCTTGGATATGCGTGTATGTAGCAAAAATACTTCACAAAATATATATTTGTATGTTTAGGTAGCAAGATACCTTGGATATGCATGTATATAGCAAAAATATCTCACAAAACATATATATGTATGTTTAGGTAGCAAGATACCTTGGACACGCATGTATATAGCAAAATACCTCACAAAAATATACGTATGTTTAGGTAGCAAAATACCTCATGAAAAAAAAAGAGAGCAAAAAGAGCGAGCAAGAAAAGAAAAAGAAGGAAGGAAAAAAGAAAATAAAAAAAAAAGAAAAAAAAAAGTTGTCTAGCTAAAAAACAACATGCTTGTGAAAAGAGATAATTTCCAAGTTTTCTTTGAAAGATTTTACTGATCTTAACCAATTTTTGAAAAAATGTGTATACACCTGAAGGGTGAATGCTGTGAAAATTTTCTCGAACGCCCAAAATGGACTCGGATGAATGCATGATTTGATAAAAGAACATATTTTGGAAACACTGGGTTGACTTAAAATAGGGAAAATGAATCCTGAGCCCTAGTGTCACATGACCATAAAAACTTGATGCTTGAGTGTCCACATGGGTGCATGCATGACTAGTTTTGCATAAAATTTCCTAATCATCATTGTTGCATGTGTATCATGGAAATAATGTAGGACATCCCCTTTATCCCCGAACCGCTTGCCAAATCCTGACATATATCATGACCAGCCGTTCTACAAGCCTTGAGCCGAAATCCCAACTTATCATAAACCTTGACCCAGGGTGAGAATGTCAATCCTTGCCCTCGGAAAACAACAAAAAAAAAAAGAAAAGGAAAATTCCCAATCAAAAGAGTGGGAGAAAGCAAAAAAGAAAGAAAATTCCCAATCAAAGAGTGGGAGAAAGCAAAAAAGGAAAGAAAATTCCCGATCAAGGATCGGAAGAAAACGGAAGAAACATCCAGTAAGGTCTTTGGACCAGACAATATCTGAACAATACAGAATTGTCACCAAGTAAACAAGAAAAAGGAAACCACGACCTAAAGTGGTCCTCTCCCTTTGATTGCCGACAAAATCCTGTGCGCTAGCGACTTTCTCGCCACACACTAAACAAAAACAGAAGAGGAAAAGGCAAAAACACTCAAAGCCAAATTCCCCACCTAAAAACCATTCCCAAAATAAGTCCTATTGATCCATGATCACTCATGTAATCTTTGATTTGATAGGAAATGATTTTCAAAATCAAGTCATGACATATCTATGGTTCGGAATTAGGATAAAACACTTACCTGTGTGAGATTGATACACTTTAAATGATTTTTTCCTATTTTTGTTGGACCCAGTGTTTCCTCTAAATGGTCATTTAGAAACGAAATGCTAACATCCAAAATCTCATTTATGGTTATGAGAAAATTTCATCAGCATACTCTCCTTTCCCGATAGACATATCATTTTTCATAAAAAAAAAGCATATGTTGCTCTAATTAGTTGGAAGTTTTGTCTCTTTACTAAAGCATGTTCGCATTTTAGTGAAGAAAACGCCGAGACTATTTTTAGTCTCACAGTTATCAAGAACTACGTAGGAGCAAAAGCCCTGCTTTTGTCGACCACCCCACCTTTTGTTACCATGACCCAAGAGTCCGGTGGCATGCGGAGCCACATGACCGTCGGATCCCCAAATTCGTATGTTCCATCATTTATCATTTGTATGTTATCTTGTTTCTATGATTTGAGGGACTAACGTTTGTTTTGTTTTTTCGACAGTCCTTTGTTTTGTGCATACATTTTGTTTGGAATGTTGTGTTAGTGTTTACTTCGTTATCGTCAATAATGTTTGTTGAAATTCCGGAACCTTGTAGAGTTTTCCTTTAGGAACATCGTCTTAAAACGAAAAAAATCATGATAACACCAAGAATTGAAAAAGAAAGAGGCGTTGTGAACAAATGTCGTGTCTATATATAAAGAGAAGAAAATAGTTTTTTATATGTAAAAAGTGTACGGAAAGATTTTGTGTGTGTAAATAATGTGCGAAAAGAAATGCTTGTGTGTGAGAAACGAGTGTATATAAAGAAATTTTTGTATAAACCACGAGTGTATGTTGAAAACGAAAAGGAAATCTTTGAACAGGAATAGAGTTTTTATGTAGGCCGTGTTGATATAAAGAGAAAGAGTTTTTAATGCGTGTGTATACAGAAAAAGTTGGTCGTGTATAGGAATGTAGGTGTACAAAGAAAAGCTTTTCTCATAGATGTCCATGGATGTATAGTTTTTGCGAACATAAAAAATGAAACAAAAAGAAAAAGAAAGAAAAACCTCGAAGGTCGGCATGTTATGATCATAGGAAGCATAAATCATTCATAGAGAGCAAACATATCTTTTGGAAACAAGAGACTGACGCTAAGAGTTTATTTTCCAGAATAACCAAGATGAGAATGGATGGATTCGTTGAACCGATGAAAGAACATAATTTGGAAATATTGGGTCTACTTGTGTAAATCCCAAGCCTTAGTATCACAATGCCATAAACTGGATGCTTGAGTACCCACCTAGCTGTAGCCATGACTAATTTTGCACGTTGTTTCCAAATCATCATTGTTACGCGTGCCTCGTGGAAATGATATGGAAATTCGACCCGAGACCGACACCTTGACACACGAATTTGTTTTGCCCCAGATATCAAAATCGGGCTCGCACGATGAAAAGACCATGTTGGGACACAACCTTGAGCTACTTTGAACCTTGGCCCATGAAAGAATGCTCATCCTTTCCCCCGAAGAGAAGGACAGCAGAATCTCCCCAAGAGAGAGCGAATAACGAATGCTAAAACCCGAATTCCCCAAAGAAAGAAATGGAAAGGGAGAAATGGAAAGAAAGAAAAGGAAGAAATGAAAAGAAAGAAAAGAAAAGGAAAAGAAGGATTCCCGATCAAAGATCGGAAGAAAGTAAAAAGGAAAGATCGGAGAAAAAAAGAATAATTCCCGATCAATAATGGAAAGCAAGAAAGAGAACAGAAGATCTTCTGACCAGATAAATTTTTCGGCGGGGTAGATGACTGCCGGCAAAGGAGAACCCATTTTTTAAGTAGTTCTTCCTTTGGGATTGCCACTCAAAGTCGCTCGTGACTGGAGATATTCCGCCCCACATAAACAAAGAGGAAAAGACTGAAACACCCAGCTCCCTCGAGAAAATCCTATTAATCCATGATCGTGCGTGTGATCTTTCGGTTCGATAGAAAATCGTGTGCAAAATAAAGTCATGGTGCAGCTATGGTTTGGAATTAGGGTAACACACTTACCTGTGTGAGTTTTTATACACTATGAGTGATTTTATTCCCAGTTTCAGTTTGACCGGACGTTTCCCCTGAATGTTCATTTAAAAGCTAAATGTTGACATCCTGCCCTTCATTTTCGGTTACAAGGAAAATTACTTTTGGCATAAGTATATGGTTTCTCGAAAATATGGTGCTCTTGTGAATGATTTATTTTTCTTTGCTAAAAGCATGTTTGCCTTTTTAGGTGGAAAAAACCCGGTGGACCATTCGGTCCTGCCAACAAATCTTATTCGGAGCCCCATGAATTGATTGCCTAGCGTTGTTCATGCATCCTCCACCAACGAGTCTGGAGCCCCGCGAATTGATTGCCTAGCGCTGTTCGCCTATCCTCCACCCTCAAATCTTATTCGGAGACCCATGAATTGATTGCCTAGCATTGTTCATGTGTCCTCCACCATCGAGTCTGGAGCCCCACGAATTGATTGCCTAGCACTATTCGCCTATCCTCCACCCTCAAATCTTATTCAGAGACCCATGAATTGATTGCCTAGCGCTGTTCATGTGTCCTCCACCATCGAGTCTGGAGCCCCGCGAATGGATTGCCTAGCGTTGTTCGCCTATCCTCCACCCTCAAATCTTATTCGGAGACCCATGAATTGATTACCTAGCGTTGTTCATGTGTCCTCCACCATCGAGTCTGGAGCCCCACGAATTGATTGCCTAGCGCTATTCGCCTATCCTCCACCCTCAAATCTTATTCGGAGACCCATGAATTGATTGCCTAGCGCTGTTCATGTGTCCTCCACCATCGAGTCTGGAGCCCCGCGAATTGATTGCCTAGCGTTGTTCGCCTATCCTCCACCCTCAAATCTTGTTCGGAGACCCATGAATTGATTGCCTAGCGCTGTTCATGTGTCCTCCACCATCGAGTTTGGAGCCTCGTGAATTGATTGCCTAGCGCTGTTCGCCTATCCTCCACCCTCAAATCTTGTTCGGAGACCCATGAATTGATTGCCTAGTACTGTTCATGCGTCCTCCACCATCTAGCGCGGAGCCTCCGGTGACTGGGAAATATGGTTTTTGTAATTTTCCCGATCGGTTCCTTCGCCAAACATGTGTATATATGTATATTATGTTATTGGTCTTTTTGTTGTTTGTGTTTGTTTTGTGTTGTGCAGAGAAAGAAGAAGGAGAGACGGGAGTCGTCATAGACTAATCACAGAAAGGGCGAAGACGGACAAAATCAGTGTTTTATCTTTGCTTTCCTCTTATCTCCAATAAAAGGTAAGTAAAGAGGGGCAACTGTCATACCCTAATTCCGTAATGTGCCGGAAATCAAAAGGAAGTATTGTTACGCAATCCGTGAGTTTCCGTAACTTTTCGAAAGCTAAAAAAGGAGTAATTACATGACTCGTAAGGTTCCATAACCTTACGGAAAGAAAACAAGTATCGTTACGAAATTCGTAAAGTTTTGTAACGTTACGGAAAAAGAATCACCAAAAAAAGCAAAGGGGGTGTATTTAGTAAAAAAAGGGTGCAAATAGCAATCAGGCTCACTTGGGCCTTCCAGATTCTTCCTCCAGAAGGTGGTTGCTTCTAGAGGAAGCAACCTGGCTTGCCTGGGCGAGCTGGGTGGCAAGCTCCTCCCCTATTTTGCTATAAATAGAGGGAGAAGTGAAGAAGGAAGGGGTTCAGCCTTCTTGTCACTTCGTATTCACATGAAATTACTGAGGAAAATTGTTTCCGTGAAGAAAATCCAAGCCGAGGCGCTTCTGTAACGTTTCCGTGGGTGATTTCGCGAAGATTTTCAACCGTTCTTCGTCATTCATCGTTCGTTCTTCATTGTTCTTTGGTCTTCAACCGGTAAGTACCCGAAATCGAACTTTTCAATTCATTCTATCTACCCGTGATGGTCCCCATTTGTTTCGTGTACTTTTATTCTCGTTTCATTTACTTTCCGTACCCCCTTTTGACGTGCTTTAGTCATTTACTTAACTCATTTTCTCACCTAATCAAAAAAATAAAATAAATTTCCACCGATCATTTGATTTGTAATATCCGTTAATTTCTGTTAAAATGAAATCCGACCATTCGGTTGTGCCGTAGCAACGTTGGAAACCAAAAAGAGGTAAAAAAATAATATAATAATCAAAAAATATCTTTTAGTAAAATAAAGCAAACAAAATCAAATTGGACGTTTCTCTTTGGGGTTTCTCTTTCTTAATTGAATTGACTAATAACTAAAGTGGAACTAAGGCTAAAATCAACTAGCAAAGTCAAGCTCGTCCACAAAAAAATAATAAAAAGGATTTTAAGGTTCAATACCTCAGTTTTTCTCATCAAGTAAAACGGATCATTTTTTAAAGTCCAACGCCTTAAAATGACCCCCTTCCAAGTAAAAAGAATCACTTGATTCACCCTTAAGAAAGAACTACATAGGTCTGATTTCCTCTTCGATGGAGGGTACGTAGGAGCAAGAGCCCCGCTTTTGTCGACCTCAAAAATAAAAAGAAATAAACGTTTAGGTTCGCAATTTCACACAATTCTAAAATCAAGGTTGTTGTCCTTTGGGACAAACGTGAGAGGTGCTAATACCTTCCTCAAACGTAAATACAACTCCCAAATCTGGAATATTCTTTATGATCGGTTTCCTTTGATTTTTTTGACGTTTTCCATAAATAAACATTGGTGGCGACTCCACGCATTTTCCTCCTTTGGAAGACGCACCCATGAGCCTCGCCTCGCTCGCCCGCAAAAGGGTAGGTTGCGAAAGTACCCAAGGGTCCACCCTTATGAGAAACCAAGAGATCGACTCATCGAGAGGGTCAGTCATCCCAAATTCACAATATTGGACATTTAGATGTAGAAAATCTATGTAGTTAACATGATTTTTAGGGATGCAGATGTATGCAACCTTTGAAATTTGGTAAATGTGGACTTCATATGAAACAATGCAATGCAACGAAAAGTTGTACAATGTTCATGACATTCTTTCCCTATTTTGTGATTTTGATTTAAATTTTTTGAAAAACACAGATTGGCTGTCCTTTTGAAAGAGGTGATAATTCATGCAACCTTATCCTATCTTTTGCAAATCTCTCCGGGAACTCCCTCAAAGTGTATGTTCTGTTTGATTTAGTCACTTGACCATTTTGGAGTGACGGCAATGGAGCCATTTGATGTTTAACCAATCCATATAAATTTCAGGGTTTGTCCCCCTTTTTTTTGTTTAACAACATCGATGGGTGAGAACTTTTGATCTGCCCCTATGTTCACTTGAGTCTCATGCACGATGCCCCTCATTGCCCCAGTGTAAGGCTTTGAGATACCAATTGTTATCTTTCGTCATGACCTTGTAGCTGGGAACCTATTCGGTGAGAACTTCAAATCTGCCCCTAGGTTTACTTGAGGCTCATGCACGGTGCCCCTCATTGCCCTAGTGTAAGGCTTTGAGGTACCAATCGTTGTCTTGTTTTCACAACCTTGTAGTGAGGAAGAATGAAAGAAGCAGTTGATTCTTGCAAAAACAATTTTCCAAGGACGAGAAATAGTTGAAGGATTTTTTCAGTTGATGGATTAAGTCAAATGAATCCTATGTAGAAGCAAGATGTTTCGATGTTTTGATGATGCCAAAGGATCAAGTGCTTCTAAGTTTTATTCAAGACAAGAATCCAAGAATCCAAGAAAATCAGGATATATGATCAAGTTGATCTCTAGAATCTTAGGAAGAAGTTTCCAAATTGAAAAAGCAAAAGGTTTGGCCAAAAAATTCTATCTAAATCATTTTAAATTGAGATTTACTCTCTGGTAATCGATTATCGGCAGCTGAAAATGTTTATAACAGTCACTAGAAATTTGAATTCAAAATTTATAATGGATAATTGATTACACATGGATGGTAATTGATTACCAGCAGTTTATTGAACGTTTTAATTCAAATTTTAAAGCCTGTAATCGATTACACAAGTCTTGTAATTGATTACCAGAGGGGATTTTCAGAAAATAATTTCCAAGAGTCACATCTATTCAAATGGTTTATGAATGGCCATCAAAGGTGACTTGGAAACACGAATTTAAAGAGAGTTTTCATTGCCCAAAAAGTTTTATCCTCTCAAAAGATTAAGAGTTTTTTTTGAACTGAAATGTCTTATCCTCTCAAAAAGATTCCTTGGTCAACCACTTGCATATTCCATAAGGAATTTTGATTGATCTTCATTGTACAATCTATCTCTTTTAAGAGAGATTTCTTCTTCTCTTCTTCTTATTTCTGAAAAGGGATTAAGAGACCGTGGGTCTCTTGTTGTAGAGGATTCCTGAACACAAGGGAAGGGTTGTCCTTGTGTGGTTCAGACTTTATAAATGGAGTTTTACAAAGAGAGTGAAAATCTCAAGTGAGTTGCTTGAGGACTGGACGTAGGCACGGGAAGTGGCCGAACTAGTATAAATCAAGTTTGCATTCCTCTCTTCCCTTAAACTTCTTTTATTTATTGCTATTTATCATTTGCTTTAAAGAAGTTTATTTTGAATTGTCTTTTGAGTAATTCATATTAAGGGTGCATTGTTAATCCAAAGAGAGAGAGTGAAAGTTTAATTGGGGAATAGTCTTTGTATCTTAATTCAACCCCCCCTTCTTAAGATAATTGAGGTCATTTGTCCAACATCCTATTCTTGATAACTCACTTTTCTCTACAAAGACAAACTTCCCGAAATGATAAAATGAGGTCACATGAACGTCTTGAAAACACAGTCAATCAAATGCTTTTTTTTTTATTTTGAACTTTTTTTGCTTTACTCGTTGTTTACGGCACCCCCACCAACGTGCAAGACGAGTAATCTCTGATTGAACGGTCTTGGAAGTCAACACTCTGGAACGCAGGTCATTTTGAGCAAACAAATCAATTTCTCGCACCCATATTCCAGTGGAAGCAAAGATGTAATTATGAGAGGATGGGGGACAAAGATGCCAAATTTATTCGTTTATTTAGCATTGTAACTGTGGTTAATAATGGCATAAACTTGAAAATCCTGATGAGTCATTAGAGACATCTAACAACAGCTTTCAAAATTGCCCCATGTGTGGTGTCATTTGTAAATGTTAGGATTCACAAGCGATTCTCCTCAAATTTCAGCCAGCCCGCATCAATTAGACTTTGCACCTTACGCTTCAGGGCCCTACATGATAAGCACACGTTACGTTCGAGTCGTATCCTCAGAAAAATGGAGGTTGAGGAAACCTAGCAGGGGTTATGGCTACCATTGCATTATCAAGTAGATATGGGATCAAGTTAACATATGACACCGGAATTGGGGTGAACTCTACAGGCTTTTAGCTGCAAAATTTCTTCCTTGGTTGGTGTTTTGGTTCGTGCTAAAGGTTGTGTTTAGCATTGGTTGTGTGGAAGGTGGGTTTTATGGTTGATTTAGGGATGGCCTTCCTTTGTGGATAACTGGGTGGTGGATAAGGAGAATGGTTGTTATTGGCTAAGCAATGACATTGTTGGATTGGTGGGAAACTTGGCCATGTAGGAACGGCAGTTGCAGCATGGATTTCTTTTTTATTGGCTAAGCAATGATTTAGGGATGGCCTTTGCACATGTTCTGTAGTTGCATCCTATCTGGAGCCATATCAGAATTGTACTGACACTGCCTAACGAAGGCAACCATTAGGTCCTTCCAAGAATGGACTCAGGAAGGTTCCTAAGTTAGTATACCTGGTGACAGTTGTCCTAGTAAGACTTTCTTAGGAAAAATGTATCAACAGTTTCTCATCTTTTGCATATGCCCCCATCTTCCGACAATACATCTTTAGATGGTTCTTGGAGCAAGTAGTCCCCTTGTACTTGTCAAAGTCCGACACCTTGAACTTGGGAATAACCATGTTCGGGTACTAGGAACAACTCTTCTAGGTTAGCAAAGGCATAATCTTCGCCTCCTTCAATGGCCTTGAGCCTTTCCTTTAGATGATCCAACTTTCCCATTTCCGCCATATCATGAGGGTTTTTACCCATTGTGGAATGCAAGAGGTGTGATTGTGGGTGATACTGCGGGCCCTCCAATGTGTTTTGCAGGGGTATATCAACAACTGCTTGCCCTTTAGTGGCATACCCGAGGCAAGGCTCGAAGTCGGCTAGATTGTGGTGGGGAATTTCATGTGCCTCCCCCGTGGGTTGAGAGACATGTACATGATGAGGTTGTCGGCTCTCAATGAGTATGGGAGCGGAGTTATTGACATCCTTATTGGGAGTGTACGCCACATTGGGTGGTGTATAGTTGGGAGGCAAGCCATATGGCGTGAAGGCGTGCTTGATTTGAATTTGCGCATAATGGGGGCCGCCCATACTTCCCAAATCTTTGCCTACCATATCGGAGGTTGGATGATTCATTTGGTTAAGGCCAGATGAGGGCATCGGGTTCACCTTAGCAACAGCGCTGGTAGCGGCAACTGTAACCGCTTTGGCTTCCATTATCTTCTTCATGCTCATCATGGCCTCCATCATTGTGGCCATTTGCTCTTTCGTGGCTTCCATGTCGGCCTTCATCTGCTCTTGCGCCTCCTCTACTTCACCCATTACTCTAGCTCTAGCACAGGTTCAGTAAGGGCACCGTAAAGTGTGTTCTTTTCTTTTTTATAACAATGATTAAGTTCATTTTTATTTTATTTTATTTTTTATTATTTTTTTCAAGGAAAGAATGCAATGAGCAATGCAACCAATGAAAAGCATGGATGTATGTGAATGATACATAGTTGAAATATTGCGAATTTTTACGCAGGACATGGGGTTGAATCAATTTAGATTTTTCAACATGGTCCATGATATCTTGGTCAAGGTGAAACTGGAAGTAACAAGGACATCAACAGTCCTAAATGTGTTTGGCAGTAGACGAAGCAGTGATGTAACTCGATTCATCTTTTGCCCCAATTTTTGCAAGATGGTTACTTCCATACTTCAACTTGACTTGATGAACTTTTTTCGAAAAAGCATGAGCTTAATTCTACCCTAGAATCCAAGGAATGGCAATTCTGATCGCCAATACTTCAATAACCTTTCATAGGGGTGAATGACTCAGGCATACTTTAAGCTATGCATGGAAAATGTAATTATGAACTTGAGATGCCCGAAGAAACATCATTTCCTAGTTAACCATGCATTAGGTACCATGTTCAATCATTTTGTTTTTAAGTGAAATGCGTTTATGATCCCAACATGGTTGGCTCATGGTACCGAATATATGCAACTAAGAATGCATCGTGAATTTTCATGCTTCCCCTTTTTTGTTTTTGTTTTACAGAGGAAAATGCAAGGATCATGCATGAGCGAACATGAAAACAAAAGGTATGTAGTTTGTAGAACAAAAAGTATGATGAATGCATATGCATGATGATGCAATGACTCATGCAAAATGTGATGCTGGAATATGATAACGGACAAATGCAGCAACGATATGTTCATTATGATGCCATGAAGAGATGCTTATGCGATGCATGATATGAATGCATACTAGAGATAAAATGCGGGAGTGATTTGATTCACACTGATCTTTGGAGTAAAAACGCGGAATAAACTCATTTTATTCAGAAAGTTTATAACTAGTCAAGATCTGAGCGACAACACAAACTTCCTAGCGGTTTCTAATTATATGGGCCATTAAGTCTATCATATGCTGACAATAGTTGAGAAGTCCGTGGATCTCCTCGGGCGCCGAGTAGGTGTCCGCCATTGCTTTGGCCTTGGCTAGCAATCGGGAAAGTTCTTGACTCCCGTTCAAGGTAAGGGCAAATCGGTCCATCCACATCGTTGCCTCTTGATGTAGCGAGTCGATCACCCTTCCTCTAGCCTCCTTTTTCGCGTACACTTGGGCATACTCGTCCGCCACTTTGTGCTCGTGGGCCGTGGCTAGATTTAGTTCTTCTTGGTACTTGCTGACGATGGCTAGCATGTTGGTCTCTATCTCGCATAACCGCTGAGACAAGTTTCTTTTGGACCTTGAGCAAACCTTCAACTCATCTTTCAAGATCAAACTGTCTACTCGTGATTGGTCCTTTTCCTCTCTCTGGAGCTTAAGCTCACTGTTACTGCCCCACAGAGCCCCTCGAAACTTGTTCCGGCCGTGTTCTTCCCTACAAGCCCTCTTAGTTTCTCGTTCCAAGGCTTTGGTGGTAGCCACATTTACATCTCTCAGTTCGGTATTCTCTTTTCGGATTTTCAGAGCTGCTGATTTGAACCTTTCTTTAACTATTTGAGCTTGCTTGAGTTCCGCCCTAAGGGCCTGCACCTCTTCGTCTTCCTCCGGTGCCTCAACTTCCTCTCTTTTAGCAGTTCTCAAACTTGGAAGCCAATCCAAACCTTGCACGTGGGCTTTTACCCATTTACAATAGCCACCGATGGGCCCATTGTTACTGCCCCTAAGTTCCTTGTCCTTCTTTTGCAACACCTCCCATGCCTTGCGGACCTTTTGAAGTGTCTCCACGTTGGTCTTATTGAAACCTCGTGAAATGGCAGGCACGAGCTCTTCCTCTAGTGGTGCCCCTCTCATAAGGTAGCCAAGTTGCCTTATAGCAAGAACGGGATTGTAACTGATGCAACCCCTCGTCCCCATCAAGGGAACATTCGGAAATCCTCCACACAAAATAAGAACTTCGGTTCTTCCTTCTTTCCATCGAGGGAACCAGTTGATAGACGCTCCTTCTTTGTTTGCTAAGAGTTGGTCCCAATTTGCCCCTCCTTTCTCTGTGCATGAACGGTGGCTTTCTAGCGGGCAAGCATGCCTCACCTCTTGGCGAAAAAGGTGCGAAACCAACCATACATAAAGAGCTGGAGTACAGCAAACAATCCTCGTATTGTTCTTTTCACATCTTCGGTCGAAGGTGTCATATAGGTCGACTAGCATAGCGACAACCCGGCTTTCCTTGTGGTTATGATAGGCGAAAAAAGCGTCGATCGCTGCTAGGTCCACCAACCCATCCACATTCGGAAAGAGGACTCCTCCGAAGATCGGCAGTGCGAGAATATCTATGAACGGGACCCACTCGCCTTTACCTGCCAAGATTCTTGCTTTTGCCTCCAAATATTTTCTCAGAATTCCAACCACCCCATTTTCGACTTGCTTTTTGTGGTCTAATTCCTGCGCTGAGATTTGGACTATCTTAGAAATTCTAGCTAATGAGGGATAGAACCCTGAGAAGAGGTATGGTCTCCTTCCCCCTAGAGGACATCCTAGGATCTCTTCAAATTCTTCCACCATGGGTGATAGCTGGAAGCCCCCAAAGATGAAGCACCTCAACGGCTGATCATAATACAGGGCAAGGGAGGCAATGGCCTCTGTGGAGACTTCTACCATGGCTAGGTCCCAGATTCTACCGTAAGCTTTGCGAAAAGCTTGCCGTTGGAGCTGCCCCATTAACTGCCCTAACTCTTTTAGACTGGTGATTCCTAGGCTTTTGACCTTGACTTGATAGAACCTCTTTTTAAGCGAAGGTGTTTGACTTGATCCCATGTTTTACTAAAGTGAAACAAAATCTAGCGCGAAACAAAACTACGACATCTATCATGGGTGGAATGGATGAATGCATAAAGAAATGCATATGACACAGATGCAATTTATGAATACGGGATCCCGAGGAATTGTCTCCTTCTTACATACAACGTCTTGGGGTAGCAAAGTGCCCGATGTATGTATTTAAGAAGGTGGTACGGACCCTCCGTTGGTTTGATAAAGAGAGGGGACCCAAAACAGAATCCGTGCGTGATGCATATGCGAAAGGCGCAACACGGGAGTGTACAGTATGACAATATTCACAAAATATAAGCAAAAGGGTACATGACACTTATGCATAGCAGTGTGAAAAATTGGCACGCAGCGTGTCCGCTTCGTGCCCCTATTCAAGGGACCTATATGGGAGAGAGCTAAAAAGGTTTTTAGTGATAATCCCCTAGGTGGTCATATCTCTCTTGATGGTCTCTAGAGGTATCATCCTCTTCGAAGAACATATTGCAGCGGTAGGGTTTACTAGCAACAATATGTTATCAAAGAGAAAAACTCTAGATGAGGGTTCACTGTAATCAAGCAAGTCGAAGACCTAGCATGATCACAGATTCACCTCCACTCCTTATGTTCCCACGAACCCGGGTATAGGACCCTTTTTCAACTCACCGTGTGTGCAAATAGTGTTGGTGTTTGTGTGCATCAAATGAATAAATATTTACCTCATGCATACATTTTTAAATGCACTAAAAGCATCAAAGAGTTATATACACAAGAACATAAGAAAAATAAAGGGAAACCAACAAAGGAGAAAGTCATGATAAAAACATTGCACAAGATTAAATGGCCTAACTCTCTAAATACAGTCCCCAGTGGAGTCGCCAACTGTCGCAACCTACCCTTCGGTGGGAGGGCGATGCGTGACTCGCGGGTGCGTCTCCCAAGAAAGGAATACGCATGGAGTCGCCACCAACGTTTATTTGAGGAAAACATCAGAAAAACCGGAAAAGACGTGATCTACGAACTTTAAGTGAAAGGTTCGGGAGTTGTATTTACGCAAGGGGAAGGTATTAGCACCCCACACGTCCGTCACAAGAGACAACAGCCTTTAATCAAATGTGCAAATATGACTTCAATTTATATTTTTTCCCTTTTTACGTTCTTATGTCTTTTTTATGCCTTTTTATGTTTTTTATCTTTTTGTGGTCGACAAGGGTGTTCCCCTTTGCTCCTACGTATTCCTCAATTGCGATGAGAAAATCAGACCTACGTAGTTCTTTGTGAACAAAGTGTTTGGTTAAGTTGTTTTTATCCTTTTTGCAAGATATGTTTTTATTGAATGAAAGGTCATTTAAGGCGTTGGACCATTAAACAAACTTTCGATTCTTTTGAAAAGAGAGAAGACATTAAGGCATTGGACCATTAATGATCTCTTTATTTTTTGAAAGAGGTAATAAAGTTACATGTTGGTTTTAGGCCTTTAGAAATCTACACTTAACCAATAAAAGCGGAAAAGACCATTTCAAGGTGTTGGACCTTTAAAATGGCTTTTTTAGGCGATGACAAAAGTTTGGTTTATGAATTGATTTTAGCCTTAGTTTCACTTTAGTTTTTAGTTGATTCGATTAAGAAAGAAAAATCCCAAAGAGAAACGTCCGATTGATTTTTTTTGGTTCATTTTACTAAAAGATATTTTTTATTATTATATTATTATTTTACCTCTTTTTGGTTTCCAACGTGGTTACGGCATGACCGAATGGTCAGATTTCATTTTAACAGAAATTAACGGATATTACAATTCAAACGATCGGTGGAAATTTATTTTATTTTTTGATTAGGCGAGAAAATGACTTAAGTAAATGGCTAAAGCACGTCAAAAGGGGGTACGAAAAGTAAATGAAATGAAAATAAAAGCATGCGAAAACAAATGAGGACCACTAAGGGTACATAGAATGAATTGAAAAGTTCGATTTCGAGAACTTACTGGTTGAAGACCGAAGAACGACGAAGAACGTTGAAGAACAGTTGAAAATCTTCACGAAATCGCCTACGGGAATGTTACGGAAGTGCCTGGACTTGGATTTTCTTCATGGAAACAATTTTTTTCACTAATTTCATGTGATTCTCGAATTTCCAGGAGGGCTGAACATTTTTTCCCTTCACTTCTCCCCCTATTTATAGGAAAATGGGGGAGAAGCTTGCCACCCAGCTCGCCCAGGCGAGCTAGGTTGCTTCCTCCAGAAGCAACCGCCTTCTGGAGGAATTTTCTGGAAGGCCCAAGTGGGCCTGGTTTCTATTTGCACCCCATTTTTGCTAAATACACCCCTTGCTCTTTTTTGGTGATTTTTTTCTGTAACGTTACAAAACTTTACGAATTTTGTAACGATGCTTGTTTTCTTTCCGTAATGTTACGAATCCTTATGGATTACGTAATCATCCCTTTTTTTGCCTTCTGGAACGTTACGGAACTTTACGGATTGTGCACTAACACTTCCTTTTAATTTACGGCATGTCACAGAACTTCACGGATTGTGCTACAATGCTTTCTTTTGACTTTCGGCATGTCACGGAACTTCACGAATTGCCTAACGATGGGTGCCAAGTACCTCAAACTGGTCAAACGAGGGTCGCATCCCAACAACGGATGGTCCCCAGACGAAATTAAGGTATGACAACTTCCACAATCTCCCCCTTTTTGATGATGACAATCCTGAAATCAAGAGAATACATACAAGTTTTGTTCTACCATTCACTCATCCCTTTCGCCCCCTTTCTTTTTGAATTTATGCTTAATTTTAAAGTTTTGAAAATATAATATCTTGATTTCTTAAAATACCCATTTTTCTCTCCCCTTTGGCAACATCAAAAAGGCCAAAGTGTGTAAAACATACATAATTTAAAACATACACCAAGCATACTTTGTAAAACAAACATATAAGATTCTAAACCATTCATGAAGCAAGACATGAATAAACCAAATTAAAATGCAAACCACAGAGTCATATATCACAATCCATAAATATTCAGTCATACTAAGCAAATATGAAAAATACTAAGTGTTCAAATGTCATAAGCATATAGCCAAATACAAGGCTTTAGAAACAAAATATAATAATAATAATAAAGTCTAAACTAATGGTGGTGGTGGAGGTAAATCAAGGCAGTCGCGAATGATGGTGACGTCTTCTTCAACCTTTGTGATCCTTGAGTCCATTGCATTGAATCGCATGTCCACTTGTTGTTCCAAAGCATCAAACCTCTCACCAACATAGGTTTGGAGTCCATCAAACCTGTCCAAAATACTTTGAAGGAGAGAAGAGTCTCCTTCAACCGGTAATTGTCCTTCATCATCATTTGGTTGAGTACCCATTTTTACCCAAGAGCCATCACGCTCTTTGTGGTAACCAAAGGACGCAACCACAGCAGCACCGATCAAGAATGATCTCTTGATTGGAACATAAGGTTCAGAATCAAAAGGGATATTAAAATGTTGAAGGAAAAGAGTGACTAAATGTGGATATGGTAAAGGAGCATTTAATTGCAATGCCTTATGCATGGGATACCAGACTAAATGTGCCCAATCAATTTGTCGGCCGGTATGAAAGGCCCACATGACTATAAGATCTTCTTCTGAAATCTGTGCAAGGTTTGAAAATCTTGGGAGTAAGATACGAACAATATGATAGTGAAGGATGCGGCTTTCAAGATCCAATGAACCAGTAAGAAGCCTTCCAGTCATATCCGCTTGATTTGTTCAAACCAACCGGCGGGCATCATGCACAGAAAAATCAAACTTCTAATCATCCTCTAGTGAACCTTCAAATGGTACACCGTCACTAGACAATTGGGTCAAATCATAGAAGAGGGATTGGTCAATGACCATCTTTATCCCATAAACTTCTGAAATCTTCTTGAATTTCAAGATTAGAATAAAAAGCTTTAACCAATTCAGAATACACAGGAAATTTTAGAGACATAAAGGGAATGAGATTTGAGTTTTGAAATGCTTGAATGCATTCGAAACTCTCATCAGAAAAGAAATCCATATCTATGAACTTAGGGTCAATGATAGAACGAGAGGAGAAAAGGTTTGTGTACCGTATACGTTGTTCTTTCGATGAGAACAATGAGGATGAGGAAATGGAGGAAGGAATTGGAGTATCCTGAGCCTCAGAATGTTGTTGGCTTCTAATCGAAGAACCTTTGCGCTTCTTTGATGGTTCCGCCATTTGAGAGATTTTTTTGAAATTTCAATCGGTTGAAATGAAAGAGAATGAAAAATGACGAATTTTGGGCTTTGTGGGGAGTGATTTGCATAAGAAATGACTGAGTTATGGCAAAAAGAAGAATTAGGAATGAAGGTTTCGTGAGAGCAATGGAGGTTTCTGATTTCTGATTTCGAAATCTGAACTTATAGGAGCAGGGACGCATTGTAATCGATTACAACATTTGGTAATCGATTACACTCTTCCTGACTTGCTGTAATCGATTACAGTATAGTAGTAATTGATTACCAGAGTGCTTTTTAAGAAAACTATGTGTTGAATGAATTCTTAGAGTGAGGATTTGGAAAGGGGTCAAAATATTTTATATCTAAAAACTCTTATATGAAAATAAATATATATAACATAATAGATTTAAAAAAACTTTATTAATGATTTTGAAGCAAGTAATTCACATATCATACAAAAAATCATGCAAGAATCATATGTACTATCAACTATTTGCTTTAATATTAAACTTCATGCTTCAAGAAATAAATTAACTCAATCAAACATATAAGCACATAGCAATCAATCAAGAAAAAAAATTGTTAATCATCATATAAACAAGTTAATTGAAAGAAAAAAAATTTCAATCAACTAAATTTAAAAGAGAATGATTTTGATGTTACCTTTTTCGTGAGTCAAGTGTTCAGATCTTTAAAGACGGAAGTCAGACTTTTGCTTTTTGCTTAATCTTCTTGAAAGATGTTCTCATCACTTTCATAGTCCTTGGATAGAAGGTTGATTGTGGAAGCAATGTCTTCCAAGGTTATTTTGATGATGCCAAAGAATCAAGAGTTAAGCAAAGTTTCAAGAAAGGATTCAAGATTCAAGAATCAAGTTTCAAGTTTCAAGTTTCAAGATTTAAGAATCAAGATTCAAGAAAAATCAAGATCAAGATTCAAGACTCAAGATTCAACAATCAAGAGAAGACTCAATCAAGATAAGTACTAAAAAGTTTTTCAAAACATTGAGTAGCACATGAAGTTTTCACAAAATCTTTTACCAAAGAGTTTTACTCTCTGGTAATCGATTACCAGAAGGTAGTAATCGATTACTAGTAGCCAGCATTGTTTTTCAAACTAATTTACAAAGTTGTAATCGATTACCATAAACATGTAATCGATTACCAGTTTTTAAAACGTTAAGATTTTCAAAATTCAAAACGAAGAGTCACATCTGTTGATGTGTAATCGATTACACCTTAATGGTAATCGACTACCAGTAACTGTTTTCGAAAAATTCATTTCCAAAAGTCACAATTCTTCAAGTGACTTGTTTCTGAAGATTCTTTCAAAAGTCATAACTTTTTAAGTAATTAGTTTTAAAGGAATTGCCAAGAGTTACAAGTTTTGACTTGAGTCATCAAGAAATTATAAATATGTGACCTTGGCATGAAACTAAAAGATTGATCATAATCATCTATCTTTCAAACTATCTTTCAATCCTCTCTCAACATCATTCAATATCTTTCAACTTTGTCTATAGAATTTTATGATTCTTTTTTTCAGTTCATCTTTCTAAAAGTTTTTGATCAACACTTTCTCTTCCAAGAAAAGTTCTTTGTTAAAAAACTTGTGCTATTCATCTTTTTCATTCTCTTCTCCCTTTTCCAAAAGAACGAAAGACTAACCGCCTTAATTTTTTTGTGTCTCTCTTCTCCCTTTCCAAGAGAATTCAAAGGACCCCACCTAAGAATTCTTTTGATTCTTCCCTTCCCCTTAAGCAAAATATTTCAAAGGACTAACCGCCCGAGATATCTTTTGTTTCCCCTTAACAAAGATTCAAAGGACTAACCGCCTGAGAATTCTTTGTCTCAACACATTGGAGGGTACATCCTTTGTGGTACAAGTAGAGGGTACATCCACTTGGGGATTGTTATACTGAGAACAAGAGAGGATACATCTCTTGGGGATCAGTTCAAGTGGAGGGTACATCCACTTGGGTTTTCAAAGAGAACAAGGGAGGGTACATCCCTTGTGGATCTTTGGCTTGTAAAGGATTTTACAAGGTTGAAAGAAATCTCAAGAACTGCAGGTTGCTTGGGGACTGGATGTAGGCACGGGTTGTTGCCGAACCAGTATAAAATTCTTGTGGTTGTTTTCTTCTTCCCTACACTCTTTAATTTCCGCCGTGTACTTTCCTTTTACGCTTTACTTTTGTTTAAATTACATAACTTAGTAGTAAAGCCTAATTGAATCTAGTAACATTAAGAAGGATAGACTTTTAATTAGTTAAGACACGTTCGTAATTAATTCAACCCCCTTCTTAATTATTCCGAGGCCACTTGATCTAACATTGATCTCCTTCTTCAAACCATCGGATGATTCATTGTCATCCCAAGCAATATACACCTTCTTGAATATTCTTTCTTTATAGCTTTTCTTCTCATTCTTCTCAGTCCATGACTCATTTGAGGGACAGTATTCCTTTATGTGACCGGGTTGATTACACTTGTAGCATTTAAGTGTAGGAGAAACTTCTTGGGATCTCTTCCCATTGTTCAAGTTATGAAATCTCTCCATTCTTCTATTTTTGACAAATTTATGAAACTTCTTCACAAAGAGTGAGATGTCCTCTTCATCATCAGATTCTTCTTCTTCTTCTTCTTCTTGCATTGAGGAGGAGGCTTTGAGTGCTATGCTTCTTTTCCTTTTGTCAGTTTCTTCATTTTGGTTGAGACGTTGGAGTTCCATTTCATGTTCCTGAAATTTGCCAAACAAAGTGGCAAGAGACATAGAGGATAGATCTTTACTTTCAGAAATAGAAATTACCTTGGGCTGCCATTCCCTACTTAAACATCTTAAGACTTTATTAATTAAATCTTCATTAGGGAAGATTTTTGCTAAGGAGGCAAGATGATTGACTATATGTGTGAATCTTTTATGCATACTTTGGATATTCTCATTAGGGTTCATCCTAAATAATTCATATTCATGTGTAAGGGTATTGACTCTAGATCTTTTCACATCAGTGGTGCCTTCATGTGTAAGTTGGAGAGTATCCTACATCTCCTTTGCATTAGAACAGTTTGGCACTCTAAAATATTCATCAATTCCAAGGGCAGAAGTGATGATGTTTTTGGCTTTAAGATTATATTGGATTATTCTTCTATCCTCTTCAGTCCACTTATCTCTAGGTTTTTGTGTTGTGGTGCTAGTGCTTGCATCTACTATGGTGGGTATGTAAGGTCCTATTTCTAATGCTTCCCAAATGTTTAAATCTATGGCTTCAATAAAAATTTGCATTCGAATTTTCCAATAGTTGTAACCCTCACCATTAAAGATAGGTGGCCTATGGATGGAGTTTCCTTCAGGAAACAAAGAATTTGAGGAGGCCATGAATCTTGAAGTTGTTAAATTTTCTACAAGATACCTGCTCTGATACCACTTGTTGGATCAAGTGGCCTCGGAATAATTATGAAGGGGGGGTTGAATTAATTATGAACGTGTCTTGACTAATTAAAAATCTATCCTTCTTAATGTTACTTGATTCAATTAGGCTTTTACTACTAAGTTAAGAAAGTAAAGAAAAGAAATAGAAACTTAACCAAAAGTAAAAGCGATAATTAAAAGTACACAGCGGAAATTAAAGAGTGTAGGGAAGAAGAAGACAAACACAAGATTTATACTGGTTAGGCCACAAACCGTGCCTACATCCGGTCCCCAAGCAACCTACGGTTCTTGAGATTTCTTTCAACCTTGTAAAATCCTTTACAAGCCAAAGATCCACAAGGGATGCACCTTCCCTTGTTCTCTTTGAAAAACCAAGTGGATGTACCCTCCACTTGAACTGATCCACAAGAGATATACCCTCTCTTGTTCTCAGTATAACAATCCCCAAGTAGATGTACCCTCTACTTGTACCACAAAGGATGTACCCTCCAATGTGTTGGGACAAAGATTTCTCAGGCGATTAGTCCTTTGAATCTTTGTAAGGGGAAACAAAAGATATCCCAGGCAGTTAGTCCTTTGAAATCTTTTGCTTAAGGGGAAGGGAACAATCAAAAGAATTCTCAGGCGGTTATTCCTTTGAATCTTTTGTAAGGGAGAAGAGAGACACAAAAGAATTTAGGCGGTTAGTCCTTCTGTTCTTTTGGCAAAGGGAGAAGAGAATGAAAAAGATGAATAGCACAAGTTTTTTATCAAAGAACTTTTCTTCGAAGAGAAAGTGTTGAACAAAAACTTTTAGAAAGATGAAGAGAAATGAATTAGAAAGTTCTGTTGAAAGTGTTGAAAGAGATGAAAGAAGATATTGAAAGATGTTGAGAGATGATGTTGAAAAAAGATTGAAAGATAGATTATTGATAATTATGAAATTCATGTCATGGTCACATATTTATAATCTCTTGATGACTCAAGTCAAAGTTTGTGACTCTTGGCAGTTTCTTTAAAACTAGTCACTTAAAAAAGTTATGACTTTTGAAAAAATCTTCAGAAACAAGTCACTTGAAGAATTGTGACTTTTGGAAATTTATTTTTCTAAATCAGTCACTGGTAATCGATTACCATTAAGGTGTAGTCGGTTACACATCAACAGATGTGACTCTTCATTTTAAATTTTGAAAATCAAAATGTTTAGAAGCTTTGGTAATCCATTACAAGTATTGTGTAATCGACTACACAAGTTTAAAATGATTTGAAAATGTTTAATCAGAAATTGTAACACTTGAAATTTGAAATCTTAACGTTTTAAAACACTGGTAATCGATTACTACATAAAATTCTTTGGTAATGATTTTGTGAAAACTTCTTGTGCTACTCAATGTTTTTTAAAAACTTTTTTAGTACTTATCTTGATTGAATCTTCTCTTGATTCTTGAATCTTGATCTTGATTATTCATGAATCTTGATTCTTGAATATTCTTGAATCTTGATTCTTGAAACTTGATTCTCAAATCTTTGGAATTTGCTTAACTCTTGATTCTTTGGCATCATAAAAATAACCTTGAAAGGCATTGCTTCCACAATTAGAACCTAATTACAAATAGGTAATTGAGTCTTAAAGTGGTTAACATTAACACATGGATAATTATATACAATTATATTAATTTACTCTTAATCACTTGTGAATTAAAATTGTATATAGTTTGCCATATATATCTAAGCAAACACCAAGTATAAAATTTCATGATATACAATAATTCTTATTCTATCAAACAATTGAAATTAAGAATTTAAATTTCTAAATTATTAAAAAAATTATACTATTCAACAATGTTTGTTGCCTTAAAAATTAAATTTTATTACTCTGTACACTAATTTTTGGTTAACTTTGAATATCTAAATATCCTATTCAATTTAGTGTAATAAGCAAAAAGGAAGCACTGAGTGCGGGTACTACATAATGCATTGGATGTCAATGATAGTCCTAGGAAATTTGGGAAATTGTAATTGTTTAGTTCAAAACTAATTCAATTTTTTATAATTGTTATTATTTATACTTATTAACTTATGTTTTATTATATCATACAGTATTTTACTGATCCATGACCATGAAGGCAATTCGCATTCAGTGGGAAGGATATTATCTAAAAGTTAATAATGAAACACTTGGTGTTTAATTCATTTTAGAATTGTAGAGTTATGTTAATTTACATTAGGTTACAATTGATTTTATGTATTGACTTTCATTACTATAAATACTTCTTTTAATTTATAGTAAATATTCAATTCTTATGGATAAAATTTGAACTGAATGATAGAAATTGCCTGAAAACTGTATGAATTGGTTCTATTTTTCAATTTGTAGGTTAATTTGGGGTAATTAAAAAAGCAGACATGATATTAAAAAAATTCCAAAAAACAACATAGATTTTCCAAAAAACCAATGTTGTTGTGCAAAAACAACATCGAGTTTTAGAAAAACTCATGTTGTTTTAAGAAAACCGATGTTGTCTAGTTTAGTTTAACATTGGTTAATATTTTTGACGTCGGTAGTTTCAACATTGGTTAATATCCAATGTTGAAAGTCATTAATAACCGATGTTAAAAGTCTATTTTCTAATAGCGCTAGTTGGCCAGGCTTGAGAAAAGATGAATTGCATTCTGCACAAGGAGCATTCAAATCAGGTATGTCTATTGCCATACTACTAGCGTTGAGAGTCTCAAATCTTATGTTGATTGAATTGCATTCATCTAGCATTTCTGTTCAAATAAGGTAATTCTATATTAATTTGAGCACTTTTATGTTCTCATGGTCCCTCTATGTTTTCCCTCTCTTTACCTCTCATTCAAATTCATCTCGACATTTTGTTTCAATTTTCTCTCGGGCCTTAGAGTCACAACTGGAAGTGTTTTCATTCACTTCTAATTGGCTTGATAGTAATTTTTGTTTAACCTTGTCAATTGGTTTCCCCATTACTTCTTTTCCATTAAGTAGGGAAGTAGCAAATTCACCCTCATCATGATAGTTTGATAGTTTATATTTGCAAAATAACCGCACTACTAAGACTACACTAAGACTTGACTGGTGCTTAGAGATGTCAAGACTACATTAAGACTAGACAAATACTTAGATATGCCGGGAAAGGAAAAATAAAATATAATAAATCATACTAGAAGAGTGGTTGAATACTATGTTAAATAAACTTATAAACCTTTTCACAATGGAAGTTATTTGATAAACAAAATGAGTTCTCAACCAACTATCATCCATTAATAGGTCTTGGGTTTTCACAAAACACTATGGACCATCGTCAAGTAATTAATAAAACAATGATTTAATGGACATACTTATTGTAAAGATATTTGTCAATAATATCCTTAAGAAATACTTTGACAAACTAAAGGAGAGTAATAGAAATACTTAATCTATATTGATTCACTGAACATTGGCTATGTCCTGTTCTCCTTTACAAAACATTAAAAGATTTCACTAATCAATATCTAATTACAACAAGTATTCTAACATGCCACTCCTAGCTTTACAATTATTCTCTTGGCCACTACTGGCACAACCCTTAGACTCCCCCTGAATTTAAGAATACCCAAGTATTATTTTGTCATTAAGCCTTTTGGCTTTCACAAACTATCAATTTTGACAATTACAGATTCTAACACTCAAAGAGTGCATTTACAATAGTAAGACTCAATACAATAACTTTGCTAAGCAAAAGATAGACTCAATAAGCATGGTGTTTCTGATGGAAGCTTGCTTGTGGGGCTTCTATGGAGGTTGGATCTTTGAGCTTCAATGAAGTCCTTTAATGGTGATTTTCCACCATGGAGATGC
This sequence comes from Glycine soja, assembly GCF_004193775.1. Taxonomy (NCBI): domain Eukaryota; kingdom Viridiplantae; phylum Streptophyta; class Magnoliopsida; order Fabales; family Fabaceae; genus Glycine; species Glycine soja. The sequence goes on from NC_041021.1 coordinate 23,988,391, forward strand.
AGCGGAAGACAAAGGAGAAGAGGTGAGAGGAGGCGCCATCCACTAGGGAATAAGCCATGAAAGAAGGAGCTTCACCACCAAGATGAGCCTTGGATAAGAAGCTTGGAGAGGATGCTTCAATGGAGGAAAATAAAGAGGGAGAGAAAGAGAGAGGGGGGAGCACGAAATTAAAGGAAGAAAAAGGGAGAGAAGTTGAACTTTGAGTTGTGTCTCACAAGAATCTCATTCATCAAAGTTACATCAAGTGTTATACATGCTTCTATTTATAGACTAGGTAGCTTCCTTGAGAAGCTTTCTTAAGAAAACTTCCTTGAGAAGCTTCTTTGAGAAATCTTCCTTGAGAAGCTAGAGCTTAGCTACACACACCCATCTAAAAACTAAGCTCACCTCCTTGAGAAGCTTCCTTGAGAAGCTAGAGCTTAGCTACACACACCCCTCTAATAACTAAGCTCACCTCCTTAAGAAGAGAAGCTAGAGCTTAGCTACACACACCTATAATAGCTAAGCTCACCCCCATGACAAAATACATGAAAATACAAAAAAAATCCTACTACAAAGACTACTCAAAATGCCCTGAAATACAAGGCTAAAACCCTATACTGCTAGAATGGCCAAAATACAAGGCCCAAAAGAAGAAAAAAACCTATTCTAATATTTACAAAGAAGAGTGGACCCAACCTTGACCCATGGGCTCAAAAATATACCCTAAGGTTCATTAGAACCCTAAGGCCTTCTTTATCAGCTCTAGCCCAATCCTCTTGGAGCCTCTTGCTCATGGCTCTGGTAACTGGTCCTTTCCTAGGGAGGATTGCATCAGTTTCACTCAATGTTTGAATATTGTTCCTGAATCTTTTTGCTTTCCCTCAATGTTTGAATATTGTTCGTGAATCTTTAGCGTATCTATGATGCACTTTTTATTCTTGATGAATCATCAAATCTATGTGAGGTCTTGTGCATTCAAATTATGGTTGTTGTCAATATGGTCTTCATGTTCCAGCTGAAGAGAAGTGAGATTGGTGCAATCATTGGCTAGTGCGACATGTTTTCATTAGTAAGAATGATCTTGAATCCATTCTTTCCAAATCTATTCTTCTCATTCTAATTTAGGACATTATTCAATTGTAAAAGGAGATTAAGATAATATTGTTTAACTGAATACTCTCCTGATAGCTGAGATCTTATTTGAAACATAATGATTTGAGCACACTAGATAATATAATGATTATAATATTACGATTATTGGTCCTACTGAAGTACCATTGATAAAAAAACATATTATGATTATTACATAGGTTAGTACTAATTAATATATGAAAATAAATATATTCATATTCAAATTTTACATAATAAAGTCAAGTCAACTTATTATTCATAGGTGTTGAAAAAAATATAATAAAAATTGTCTTTGATAAACTTATACTCAACGTGTAAGCCATTATCATTCATTTTACATCATAATAAGCTAACATGAGAAATGAAATTTATATTTAAGTACATAGCCGTTATCATAAATAAGATCCTTTCCTAGATTTGTAATACATGGATAGGAATGCATCCAGATGAAAAAAGGTGTGGTTAATGTTTTTTTTTTTAATTTTCTTTATTGAAAAAGTATAGACATAGATCTCATTTTTATACAATGGTGAAATTAACAATATCTTCAAGATAGAAACACATACACCTATGTCTATACTTTTCTTTTGAAAAGAAAAAGTAAAAAAAAAAAAACATACTAGATTTCATCTGGATGCATTTTCGTCTAGGTATTACAAATTCATGGAAACATATTATTTATGATCATGTTATGTACTTGAATATTAAATTTCATTTTCTCATGTCATCTTATTATGATGTAAGAATATAAAATATACTTCATGTCAATAAATATTCTTGATATTATAGTAAAACTGAAAGCCCCCAACTTAATTACTCCTTCAATACTTTGAGTACATGCATATTATTAATATTCTTTGACAATATAAAAGTCTCACCACAATCAATAAAAATTAAAATAAAATCCATAAATGGCTAAAATATCCAAGGCTTAATGACAATTATAATTGACATTCATTTTTATAGAACTAATATGATTTTTTGTATTTTAAAGGATGAATATGTCTTAACCTAAATTTCTCCTTGTCACCCTTTTAATATATCAGCATAAATACAAATGATAACTTGATAAGCTCTTCAACTGATATTGAATCAAATGATACTCATTCATGCATTCATTCTTAAATATCCGTGAACCATTGAAATAAATTTTTTAAAAGTGTTGGACAAGTGGCCTCAATAACTTAAGAGGGGGGTGAATTAAATCTTACAAAATTTCTCACTAACAAAATTTTAACCCCCTTTTAAATGATAAACTCGGAATGAAGAAGAAGAAGCAACAATCAATTTAATAATGTTCTTTAAACTTGCAAGACAAAATTGATTACAATAAAATAAATAAGATAAGGGAAGAGAGAAATGCAATCATGAATTGTTCCCTCCCAAATGGTGACACTGTAGCACAGCGCCATAGAGTTGTTCATAAGATTAATCATGAATCCACACCCATATTCTTCTTAGATTGCCTTATAATGACTTTTTGTTTCATTTGTTTTGCTTGTTTTGCTGCTCCAGTTTCCACAGCAAGAAGGAGAGTAGCTTGTTTGCCAGGAAGAAACCTATTCGCAATACAAGATGCTTGTTCCTCATCATCAACCACTTTTTTAGTTATTATCAGCCTCTTTTGTTATCTTACTTAACACCAAGAAGCATAATAAGTGTAGAAGAATGGAAAGCATGATCTGCAGCCTGTAGGTTCAAATTTCAAAGCCTCGATAAGAAATCAGTTTGAAGAAACTAAATTTTCAATGTATCCCCTCAAATTTAACTTTTGAACTACTTGAACCTTCACTTCAAAGAAAATTTCAATTAGACAATTTCTTGCAAGTGTCACCTTGACCCTAATAAATCCTGGATCTGAATCGTTATTTTTAATAGAATAAGAAATTTTAGCAGTGAGCAAAGAGAACTACAAACAAGAAAAGTCTACGACCAATAAAGTGAAGAAAAACAACTACGAACTCTCAATCCCTCTGCATATTTGATATATATAATAACTCGATTGAGGTAGCAACAAACAGATTAATAAAATGCCAAAGCCATATGAAACACTATCATCATAAAAATTTAAGCCACTACATTTACCGAGTAATTTCAAATAATCCTTGTAATTTGAACAAAAAATCTAAAACCCAAAAGATTGATATTGTACAAAAAATTCATGGGAATATAATCATTTTGAAGTGCAAAAAGAACCAAAACATGTCATATTGTTAAGACATGGAAGTGTGGTCGAGGCTGGACTCGTCAGTGATCTGGCGGGCTGCACCAGTGACAGAGGAAGATGACGGTATGCTGGGCAAAGGTCATTTCGATGATTGAAGTCTTGTGGGGGCTTCAACCTCAACAAAAGAAAAATTACTTTGGTCCAATATTATTATTTAGGTACTATGTTGCAATTTCTGTAAGATATAAAATTATTTAGGAACTATGTTGCAATTAATCTAAAATAAAGCAACCAGTAACTAATGAAGAGATCAATGGTTAATTAGAAATCAAGGATACTTCACTGATTCATTACCCATTACCATATGAGGATTCCTCATCCTAGCATTAACCTAAAAATAAATTCAAACACTTTTCAAAACATTTAATTATCATAAATTAAGTAACCTTGATTGGCTCTAATAAATTTTCATTTAATTTTTTCCATCAATCAATGATATTAATAATTACTTTGTAAATATTTATCAAATTTAAGAGAAGAAGAAAGTGAATATCCTATTTTTAACACATTTGTTACTATTAGCTAAAGTTTATTGAAATTTAGTCTCTTATTTGTGTTCTTCTTCCTGTTTATTGAACTTTACTCATCTATATTCACCTAATTTTCAATTACCTATTATTTTTAATCGTAATAGAATCATTTTAATAGCTTGTTATCATAAGCAAGTATTCATACTAGACCCATTGTCTCTCTTTGTATGCATACTTAATTACATTTAACAAAGAATTAAATTATCAAAATTAATGATATTTATTACATAGATAGTAATAATATAGCATTTCATATTGTAAATTTAGTACTTTAATAAATATGAAAATATTTAATTTTTTGTATATCAATAATTATTCTATTTATTAAATGCAAAATTATTTATGAAATTTAATAATTAAAATATAAATTTATTAAATTCTTGAATACAAATATAAAATATATTATTAAATAAAAATTTAATATTCAATATTTATTACAATTAATATATATATATATATATATATATATTAATAATTTCTATAAATCTATATAAAAATGTCAAGAGATAGGAAACTGTTAAAAACTTTTCCCACTCAAATAACAATTTATTTCACAATTAATTAAAATTAAAATTGTGCAAACAAATTATCATTGATACATTAATCATTTGAATTCAATATATATTATTTAGATATATTTAATATAGAAATAAGTTTTTAATTTGCCAATATATATAAAGTTTTTGTCATAGAGAAAAAACTTTACGTCCCAAGTAAGGGCAATCTTGACAATTTATTTCACAATTAATGACAAAGAAAATTGTGCAAGTAAATTAGTATTGATAAATTAATCATTTTGAATTTGGAGTAACTATTCTATGCTTATGCCTAATTTTTATGTTCTGATAAATTAGTCTGTAGGGTCAATTTAAATTTCAAATTTTTCTATGTCATCGTTGCATATTCCTCCAAAGGATGGATTCAACTTTGATCTCTACCAAAGAAACAAAGTACTTGAAAAGAAGTATATTAAGCCCCCATGGGTACACACTTGGGTCTTTAATAAATTCACATGTGTAGTTTAGGACTGAAAATTTAGTAAAATGGCCCCATTTCATTGTTTAAAAATCTTAGCATTTCATTCCCAACTTTTCTCACGCATCTATGTTATCACATTTTTTTAATTCTTTAAAAGTGTATATAATAAAAAAGAAGCAAGGATGAGAAAGGTTAAAAAATGCATATTGGTTCTAGTGTTCAAATCGACACACTGAGAAAATTTGAAAAAATAAAATGTTACAAGCAACATGAAGCAATAACCAAAGATAAAAACAAAAGTTAATGTGATTACACCTCCAAGAAACATTGTAATCCATCCGTATTTCTGAAAAAACATTTTCATATAATTACACTAGTGGAAAAAATAGAATTTTAATCAATCTTTTACACGCAATGACATTTTTGTAACCATAATGAATATTTTTTCGTCAGTTCTATATTGGTCCAATCTAATAAATACTTTTGCTATATGTTGAACCGATCTAAACGCTTATGTTTTTAAGTCACTTCTAATTTTAAATGATCTAGAAATAAAGATGTTTTTAGATCAAATAAAAAAGAAACTTGATCTAAAAACTATTCTCTCAACAAAAACAATAACCCTTTCAGTTCTCGCACGAGAAAACCCTGGCCTCTTTACATTCCAATTTCATACTCATTTTCATTCTTTACATTTTCTTGGGTTTGGTTTTCTAAGAGTGAAGTTGTCAGGTTTGGTTTTCCAAGAGTGAAGCTGGAATAGCTGGAACCTCTGATGGTTTTCCAAGCATTATAACTGAGTTAGAACTCACTTCGATGCATTGAGGAAAAAGGTAGAATTTTGATCTTCAAAGCAAAGCAAAAACGCATTTGGCTTACTCACACACTTTATACTTCACATTTTGATAAATAACTGTAGAAGCAAGCTTCATGATGATGAATCAAGTTGATTCAAGTAGTTTTGATAATGACAAAGATGATGACAAAAAGCCCAAAGAATGATTTCAAGATTGAGTCAACAAGTTCAAGATCAAGTTTAATTTCATGTTTCAAGAAAAGAAATCAAGAAGATTCCAAAATCAAGAGAAGTTTGATTTCAAGATTCAAGAGAAGATGAATTCAAGTTTCAAGAGAAGAAATCAAGAAGACTTCCCAAGGGAAATATTGAAAAGATTTTTCAAAAAAAAACATAGCATAGTTTTGTTTTTCAAAAGAGTTTTTCTCAAAATTTTCTAAGTTACCAGAGTTTTTACTCTTTGCTAATCGATTACCAGTTTCATGTAATCGATTACCAATGGCAAAGTTTTATTTCAAAAGCTTTCAACTAAATTTGCAACGTTCCAATTGATTTCAAAATGGTGTAATCAATTACAAGGTATTGGTAATCAATTACTAGTGTATCAAAACGTTGAAATTCAAAATTAATTGTGAAGAGTCATATCCTTTCATAAAAAGCTTTGTGTAATCGATTACATGGTTTTAGTAATCGATTACCAGCGACAAGTTTTGAATAAAAATCAAAAGATATAACTCTTCCAATGGTTTTCAGGTTTTTCTAAAGGTTATAACTCTTCTAATGGTTTTCTTGACCAGACATGAAGACTCTATAAAAGCAAGACCTTGACTTGCATTTCAATAACTTTTTATATATTCTTTTACAACCTTCGAATCTCTTTGAACATCTTCTTGAACTTCTTCTTCTTCTTCCTTTTCCAAAAGAACAAAGGATTATCCGCTTGAATTCTTTTGTGTCTCCCTTCTCCCTTGTCAAATAATTCAAAAGGACACATTCTGAGAATTCTTTTGATTCTTCCCTTTCCCATAAACAAAAGATTTCAAAGGACTAACCGCCTGAGATATCTTTTGTTTCCCCTTCACAAAGTTTCAAAGGACTAACCGCCTGAGAACTTTGTCTTAACACATTGGAGGGTACATCCTTTGTGGTACAAGTAGAGGGTACATCTACTTGGGTTGTTGTGACTAAGAACAAGAGAGGGTACATCTCTTGGGGATCAGTTCAAGTGGAGGGTACATCCACTTGGTTGTTCAAAAAGAACAAGGGAGGGTACATCCCTTGTGGATCTTTGCTTGTAAAGGATTTTACAAGGTTGAAAAGAAATCTCAAGGACTTCAGGTTGCTTGGGGACTGGATGTAAGCACGGGTTGTTGCCGAACCAGTATAAAACTCTTGTGCTTGTCTTCTTCTTCCCTACACTTTTAATTTCCGCTGTGCACTTTAATTATCGCTTTTACTTTTGGTTAAGTTTCTATTTTTGTTCTTTACTTTCTTAACATTATAGTAAAAGCCTAATTGATTTTAGTAACATTAAGAATGATAGATTTTTAATTAGTAAAGGTTCATTAATAATTAATTCAACCCCCCACTTCAGAAAAGATTTACACATATAGTAAACCACCTTGCCTCTTTAGGAAAAATCTTTCCTAATGAAGATCTGATTAATAAAGTTTTAAGATGCTTAAGTAGGGAATGGCAGCCCAAGGTAACTGCTATTTCTGAAAGTAAAGATCTCTCTTCCATGTCTCTTGCTACTTTACTTGGAAAATTGCAGGAACATGAGATGGAACTCCAACGTCTTAATCAAAATGAAGAAAATGACAAAAAGAAGAGAAGTATAGCCCTTAAAGCCTCATCATCAAAGCAAGAAGAAAATGAAGAAGAAGATTCAGATGATGAAGAAGACTTTTCATTCTTTGTGAAGAAATTTTAGAAATTTATCAAGAAAAGAAGAATTGACAGGCGTCAGAACTTCAACAGTGGAAGAAAATCACTAGAAGATTCTCAAGTCCTTAGATGTTACAAATGCAACCAAATTGGTCACATCAAAGCCAATTGTCCTTCAAATGAAGAATGGCCTGAGAAAAGTGAAAAGAAAAGGTATCCGATGGTTCATTTGTATGGGATGACAATGATTCAAGAAGAATGGACCAAGAAAGCCTACATTGCATGGGATGACAATGATTCATCCGATGGTTCAGAAAAGGAGATTAATCTTCTAACCACGGATTATGAAAGTGATGAGAACATTTCTCAAGAATGATAAACAAAGAGAAAAAGTAAGATCCTCATCTTTGAAGATTTAGACACCTTAATCATGAAAAAGGTAATATCAAAACTATTCTCTTATTAAAAAATTTCTTCAATCAATTTGATTATGATAACTAACAATTTTTCATTTGTTTGTTTTGATTGTTTGAAATTTTGAGTATGTGTTCTTGATTGAGTTTATCTTATTAGCATGAAATTTTCATTCAAATATTTTAATAATATCTATAATCATTATTCTTCAATACTTGTGTTTGATTGCTTTGATATAAGTGAATATCTATATGTTTTAATGTTTTACATGATATAATATGTGAATTACTTGATTAAGATTCATTCATAAAGTATTTTTTAATATTTTTATTATAAAGTATTTTGATACTCATTTCAAATTTTTTCTCCTCTAAAAAAAAAGGTTAATAAGCTTTTATTTTCTGGCTAAAATAACCTCTGGTAATCGATTGCCATATTGGTGTAATCGATTACAGACAATTATTTCTGGCTATGTTGCTCTCTAGTAATCGATTACCATATATTGTAATCGATTACCACGCGTCCCTGTACCTATATATTCAAATTTCAAATTCTGAAATCTGCAATTCTCCTCTCTCTCGAAAACCCTCACCCCCAAATCTTTCTTTATCCATATCTAACTCATTTCATGTCCAAATCACTCCCCCACAAAGCCCAAACTTCATCTTTCTTCATTCTCTTTCATTTGAACCGATTAAAATTTCGAATAATCTCTTCAAATGGCAGAACCATCAATGAAGCGAAAGGGCACTTCGAGTCGGAGTCAACGGCATTCCGAGTCATAGGAAACAACAGATACGGTACACAAATCTCTTTTCGTCTCGTTCGATTATTGATCCAAAATTCATTGATATGGATTTCTTTTCAAATGAGAGTTTTGAATGCATTCAAGCATTTGAAAACTCCAATCTTATTCCTTTCATGTCTTTAAAATTGCCTGTTTATTCTAATTTAGTCAAAGCCTTCTATTCAAACTTAGAAATCCAAGAAGGCACCCTAATGTCTGAAGTTTATGGGATTAAGATGGTCATTGGCCAATCCCTATTCTATGATTTAACCCAATTGCCAAGTGAAGGTGTACCATTTGAAGGTACACTAATTGACGATTGGAAGTTTGATTTTTCTGTGCATGATGTCCGCCGGTTGGTTTGCACCAACCAAGTGGATATGATCGGAAGGCTTCTTGCCGTTCATTGGCTTTTGAAAGCCGCATCCTTCATTATCTAATTGTTCGCATCTTGCTTCCAAGATCTTCAAACCTTGCACAGGTTTCTAAAGAAGATCTCATTGTTATGTGGACTTTTCATAAAGGTCTACAAATTGATTGAGCACATCTTGTTAGATATCGCATGCATAAGGCATTGCGATTGAATGCTCCATTGCCATATCCACATCTAGTCACCCTCTTCCTTCAACACTTTAACATCCCTCTTGACTCTGAACCCTATGTTCCAATCAAGAGATCCTTTCTAATAGGCACTTCAATCATTGCATCCTTTGGTTATCAAAAAGAGCATGATGGCTCTTGGGTGAAAAAGGGTGCTCGACATGTTGGTGAAGAAGGACATGATGGATAAGATTCATCTATTCTTTCAAAGATTTTGGATAGGTTCGATGGTCTTCAAACCTTTGTTGGTGAAAGGTTTGACACTTTGGAATTACAAGTGGACATGCTCTTCGATGAGATGGAGTCAAGAATCACCAAGGTCGAAGAAGATGTCTCTTATATTCGTTCAAGCTTTGATCTTCCACCACCATCGCCACCATCATTTTAGTTTTTCTCTTATTTTAATATTATTATTACATTTGAACAATTTAGTATTTCTTTATTTGCATGGTGTGTTTGAACAATTATGAATTATGTTATATGACTATGTGATTTTTCTATATATTTGATCTAGTCATGTTTCTTGCTTCATGATTGGTTTATATTCTTCAATGTATGCCTTGTGAATGATTAATAGTATATGATTGTCTTATACTTGTTACGCACTTTGGCTTTTTGTTGATGCCAAAGGGGGTGAGAAATAGGGATTAAATCAAGAACTCACATGAGTAATCAACTTAATTTTAAGAGAAGCATAAATTCAAAAACAAAGGGGGAGAATGGAAATTTATGTGAGTGATAGACTAGGAAAAAGTGTGTGTGTGTGTGTGTGTGTTTCTTGATTTCAGAAGTTGTCATCATCAAAAAGGGGGAGATTGAAGAAGCAAGCTTCATGATGAATCAAGATTGATTCAAAGAGTTTTGATGATAACAAAGATGATGACAAAAAGCTCAAAGTCAAGAACACTTCATGATAACAAAGATGATGATCTCAAGAATCAAAGAATGAGTTCAAGATTGAATCAAGAACACTTCAAGGTTCAAAAGGAAATATGATTTCAAGATTCAAATTCCAAGAATCAAGATCAAGATTCAAGACTAAAGATTCTAGAATCAAGAGAAGACTCAATAAAGATAAGTATTAAAAAGTTTTTTTGAAAACTGAGTAGCACATGAACTTTTCTCAAAAACTTTTACCAAAGAGTTTTTACTCTCTGGTAATCCATTACCAGATTGTTGTAATCGATTACCAGTAGCAAAATGGTTTTCAAAAAGCCTTGAACTGAATTTACAATGTTCCAATTGATTTCAAAATGTTGTAATCGATTACCAGTGTGTTTGAACATTGGAATTCAAATTTAATAGTGAAGAGTCACATCCTTTCACAAAAAGCTTTGTGTAATCGATTACACTGATTTGGTAATCGATTACCAGTGATAGTTTCTGAACAAAATCAAAAGATGTAACTCTTCCAATAGTTTTCAACTTTTTCAAATGGTTTTTTAAGTTTTTCTAAAGGTTATAACTCTTCTAATGGTTCTCTTGACCAAACATGAGGAGTCTATAAAAGCAAGGCTTTGATTTGCATTTGGATGTACTTTTTCCAATTCATTCTTTAGACAACAAACTTTTTCCAATTGATTTCTGAGTCTCTTTGAACTTCTTCTTCTTCTTCCTTTTGCCAAAAGCTTTCCAAAGTTTTCTGGTTTTCCAAACCTTGAAAACTTGGGCTATTCATCTTTTTCATTCCCTTCTCCCTTTTCCAAAAAGAATTCTCCAAGGACTAACCGCCTGAATTCTTTTTGTGTCTCTCTTCTCCCTTTTCCAAAAGAACGAAGGACTAACCGCCTGAATTCTTTTGTGTCTCCCTTCTCCCTTGTCAAAGAATTCAAAACGACACAGTCTAAGAATTCTTTTGATTCTTCCCTTTCCCATATACAAAAGATTTCAAAGGACTAATCACCTAAGAATTCTTTTGTATCCCCATTCACAAAGTTTCAAAGGTTTAACTGCCTGAGAACTTTGTCTTAACACATTGGAGGGTACATCCTTTGTGGTACAAGTAGAGGGTACATCTACTTGGGTTGTTGACTGAGAACAAGAAAGGGTACATCTCTTGTGGATCAGTTCTAGTGGAGGGTACATCCACTAGGTTGTTCAAAGAGAACAAGGGAGGGTACATCCCTTGTGGATCTTTGCTTGTAAAATGATTTTTACAAGGTTGAAAAGAAATCTCAAGGACCGCGGGTCGCTTAGGGACTGGATGTAGGCACGAGTTGTTGCCGAACCAGTATAAAAAATCTAATGTGTTTGTCTCCTTCTTCCCTACTCTTTTAATTTCCGCTGTGCATTTTAATTCCTGCTTTTACTTTTGGTTAAGTTTCTTTTCTATTCTTCATTTACTTAACAACATAGTAAAAGCCTTAGAAGAGTAAATTTTTAATTAGTAAAGGTTTAGGAATAATTAATTCAACCCCCCTTCTTAATTATTCTGAGGCCATTTGATCCAACATGCAAGGCTCTGGTAATCGATTACCAGGAAGTGTAATCAATTACCAAAAGGGAAGTTTGAAAAATAGCTATTGAAAAGGGTTTTGAATTTGATTTTTGAATCTGTAATCGATTACCAGATGTTTATAATCAATTACTAGCAACAAAACTCTTGAAATTTAAATTCAAAAGTCATGACCCTTAAATATATAACTGTGAAATCGATTACCAGAAACCTGTAATCGATTACTAGTGAATAAATTTAGATAAAGCTTTTTGAAAAGACACATCTCTTCAAACCATTTTGAAAAGGCACGAAGGACATATATATATGTGTGTGTCTGACTTCAAAATGCAATGAGAGAGATATTCCAAGAAAACTTCATTGCCAAATGCTCTCTCAAAAGAAACTCTTGGGTAAACACTTTCGAATCAATTAAGAGTTCATCCATGGACTTCATATGTAATATCCTTCTCTTCAAGATAGAATTCCTCTTCTTTCTTCTTATACAAAGAGATTGTTTAAGGGACCGAGAGTCTCTTAAGTTGTAAGGAATTTTGAACACAAGGGAAGGGTTTTCCCTGTGTGGTTCCGACTTTGTAAAAGGAGTTTTACAAAGATAGTGGAAAATCTCAAGTGGGTTGCTTGAGTACTGGACGTAGGCACGGGAAGTGGCCGAACCAGTATAAATTGAGTTTGCGTTTCTCTCTTCCCTTATCTCATTTATTTTGTTGCAATCAATTTTGTCTTTCATGTTGATGTGTCATTATTTTCTCCTATTTCTTACCCCTTTCGGTCAGCATTTTAATTACTGATTAGCCTTAATTGTCAAATTAATTATGCAGTTTTATCATTTGAGCCTACTTGACTAATTTTGTGTTTTAATTTAATTTCAGGAGAATTATAAGCAATTGGGTTTGGATCCGGAATTGGGTTGAACCGGCTTGGACTTGAAGAGAGCAGACAATTTTATTTGTCGTCCAATTTTATTTTATTTCGTTTTTGGGCTGTATTTTTGTAATTGGGCCACCAGACCTTACTGGGCCCAAAAAATCAAATTTGTAAGCTTTGGGGCCTAGTGACCTTTAGTGAGCCCAACTGCTAGGGTTTTAGGAGTGGTCCGATTATTGTTCACGAAGGAGATTGTAGGGTTTCATTTTCATGTTTTTGTGTTACTGTTCACGCGGATGGTACTGTTCACGTAGCAACTCCATTTTCGTTTTCTACTTTTAATTTCAGTTTCGTTTTCATTTCTGTCTTCTAATTTTAGTTCATTTTTTGCCTCTGATTTCCTTTATGTTTTTTCTGTTAATGGAAGGCTGAATCTCTAGTGTTGTTTTCTCTTGAGGATTAAGCATAGCTCTCTTTGAGGTTTTGTTATTAATATTAAATTCTGATCAGTTTTTCCCCTTCACCAATTATTTTGTATTTGTTGCTGATATTAATTCAGGCATGCTTAATGCTTGATTAATTGTCTCTGTGCTTATTTAACGTTCATGCTTAATGGACATGTGAGAGGGATTAATTGGTGTATGTATTGCTTAATCACATAATGATAGCCTTGTGTTAATTTTCGCTTAGTAAATTAATTTTGGGTTAGATTAAGTGGTTGAACTGATTTGGGATAAATTCTCGTAACCTAGGATAAGATACTTGCTTTTGAATCAAGGGGAAACTACATGTTTTAGTTCTGTTATTTTTTTAATTCAAGTTTGCTTTCTGTTTAAATTACAAAAACAAACAAACCGCCCCCACCCCCCATTTTGTTATTGTTTTATTAATATATGTTATGAACGTTTGTTTGATCATTGCTCACTGGGAGATGACCTAGGATCACTTCCTAGATACAGCATTTTAATGTTTATTTGATTCGGGTAACGGCTCCGATCACATGTTTAAAGAATATTATTAAATTGATTGTTGCTTCTTCTGCACTCTGAGCCTATCTCATTTAGAAGGGGGTTAGAAGTTTGTTAGTGGGAAATTAATTCACCCCTTCTTAAGATAACTGAGGCCACATTTGTCTAACTAGTGGTATCAAAGCAGGATTCTTGTATAAAGTTTATAAACTTTAAGAATAGATATGGCCTTATCTAACTTTCTATTTCCTGAGGGAAATTCTATTAATAGGCCTCTTATTTTCAATGGTGACGGTTATCATTATTGGAAAACCCGAATGCAAATCTTTATAGAAGCCATAGATTTAAAGATATGGAAGCCATTGAATTTGATTCCTTTATTCCTACAATGGTAGAGAAAAATGCAACTATATAAAAAAAAACTAGAGAAGAATGGAATGATGATGAAAGAAGAAGGAAGAAGATTCCACCTTAGCCCCAAAATGCTGAATGCGGTCAACTTGGGCACATGAGATTCGATTGTTGTCCTATCTTTAAAAGAATAATAGAAATATCTGACAAGAGGAATTTCAAAGAGAAGAAAGAAATGAAAGCATACATCACTTGGGAAAATAATGCCATAAATTCTTCAAGTGATTTAGAGAATAAAATCATAAGTCTGGGTCTCATGTTGAAAGACTATGAAAATGGAGAAGAGCAAAGTTGATACATTCATAGCAATTTTTCCAAACACATGGTGGGAGATGCATCAGAGTTTAATCATATTTCTCCCCAAAATATTGAATATGTGATTTATGAAGACAACAACCAAAGGTCACTTGATCAACAAGCCCAACAAGTGATATCAAATGATACCAATAGGTCACTTGTCTTTGATTGATTACTTTTGATGATTTTGGACTAAGATTGTTAACTATTGACTGTGTTTTGATGCTTGTTTTTTGCTTAAGTTTTTTATTGTCCTTGATGATTATGATTGATAGTTATGTTGTTCGTCTTCGATAATTGTTTTTGAATGTGTTTTGTTGATTGCTTTTGATTGTGTTTTTGATTGATGTGTTATTGTGCTTGTTTTTGCTTGATTAATATTGAATGATTGTTTTTTATGATTGTTCTTGATTGAGTTTTGATTGTTTTTGATTGAGTTTTTGATTGTCTTTGATGATTGTGTTTGAAGGTTATGTTGATTATTGATTACTTTTGATGGTTTTTCTTGTTTTATACTGGATATGTATTTTTGTGGGTACAAAATAGTTTGTTTTAATGCCTTTTGGTATCACTTGACTCTCATACATTGCAACAGGTGGTTTTCTCCTCTCTACTCATGATTTGTATTTGATGTTGACAAAGGGGGAGAGATAGATAAAAGATGAAAAAGTAAGGGAAATTATCTATTTTTTTTATGAGACAGCTTTTTATATATGAAATCTATGAAACCTTCAACTGTCTCATATAAGCAAACATTGTGAAACCAAGGGGGAGTAAAACCATATACAAATAGATATTTATTGTTGTTGTTGCTCCTAACCTACAAGTGGTTGTCATCATCAAAAAGGGGGAGAATGTAAATCATGCAAGTTTTGATGATGTAAAAAAGAATTTGCTTGATAATGAGTGTCATCATCAAAAACGGGGAGAATGTAAATCATGCATGTTTTGATGATGTCGAAAAGAAATAACTTGATTATCATTATCAAAAAGGGGGAGAATGTGAATGTATGTATACATGATTTTGATGATGCCAAAGAAGAGAAGAATCAAACAAGGCTGCTACATTTGCTTCAAGATTAATACAACATTGCTTCAACAAACAAAGCTTTGCTTCAAGATTTCTTCAAGATCAAGCCTTGCCTAAAAAAAAGGGTTTCAATGTCATGCAAGGCTCGGGTAATCGATTTCCAGGAAGTGTAATCAATTACCAGAAGGGAAGTTTGAAAAATAGCTGTTGAAAAGGGTTTTGAATTTGATTTTTGAACTTGTAATCGATTACCAAATGTTTGTAATTGATTACCAGCAACAAAACTCTTGAAATTCAAATTCAAAAGTCATGACCCTTCAAAATATAACTTTGTAATTGATTACCACATACCTGTAATCGATTACCAGTGAAGAAATTCAGAAAAAGCTTTTTCAAAAGATACATCTCTTCAAACCAATTTGAAAAGGCACGAAGAGCCTATATATATGTGTGTGTCTAACTTCAAAATGCAATGAGAGAGATATTCCAAGAGAACTTCATTGCCAAATCCTCTCTCAAAAGAAACTCTTGGGCAAACACTTGCAAATCCATTAAGAGTTCATCGATGGACTTCAATTGTAATATCCTTCTCTTCAAGAGAGAATTCCTCTTCTTTCTTCTTATACAAAGAGATTGTTTAAGGGACCAAGGGTCTCTTAAGTTGTAAGGAATTTTAAACTCAAGGGAAGGGTTGTCCCTTTGTGGTTCAGACTTTGTAAAAGGAGTTTTACAAAGATAGTGGAAAATCTCAAGTGGGTTGCTTGAGTACTGGACATAGGCACGGGAAGTGGCCGAACCAGTATAAATTGAGTTTGCATTTCTCTCTTCCCTTATCTCATTTATTTTGTTGCAATCAATTATGTCTTGCATATTTAAAGAACATTATTAAATTGATTGCTGCTTGTTCTGCATTCTGAGCCTATCTCATTTAAAAGGGGGTTAAAAGTTTGTTAGTGGGAAATTAATTCACTCCTTCGTAAGATAACTGAGGCCACATTTGTCCAACAAGTTGTATCAAAGCATGATTCTTGTATAAAGTTTAAAAACTTCAAGAATAGATATGGCCTCATCTAACTTTCCATTACCTGAGGGATATTCTATTAATAGGCCTCTTATGTTCAATGGTGAGGGTTATCATTATTGGAAAACCCGAATGCAAATCTTTATAGAAGCCACAGATTTAAATATATGGAAGCCATTGAATTTGATTCCTTTATTCCTACAATGGTAAAGAGAAATGCAACTATATAAAAAAAACTAGAGAAGAATGGAATGATGATGAAAGATGAAAGAAGAAGATTCCTCCTTAGCCCCAAAATGCTGAATGCGATCAACTTGGGCTCATGAGATTCGATTGTCGTCCTATCTTTAAAAGAAGAATGGAAATCGATTACCAGGAAGGGTTTCAAAGTCATGCAAGGCTCTGGTAATCGATTACCAGGAAGTGTAATCAATTACCTGAAGGGAAGTTTGAAAAATAGCTGTTGAAAAAGGTTTTGAACTTGATTTTTGAACCTATAATCGATTATCAAATGTCTTTAATCGATTACCAGCAACGAAACTCTTGAAATTCAAATTCAAAAGTCATGACCCTTCAAAATATAACTGTGTAATCGAGTAATAGAAACCTGTAATCGATTACCAGTGAAGAAATTCAGAAAAAGCTTTTTGAAAAGACACATCTCTTCAAACCATTTTGAAAAGGCACGAAGGACTTATATATATGTGTGTGTCTGACTTCAAAATACAATGAGAGAGATATTCCAAGATAACTTCATTGCCAAATGCTCTCTCAAAAGAAACTCTGGGGCAAACACTTGCAAATCTGTTAAGAGTTCATCCATGGACTTCAATTGTTATATCCTTCTCTTCAAGAGAGAATTCATCTTCTTTCTTCTTATACAAAGAGATTGTTTAAGGGACCGAGGGTCTTTTAAGTTGTAAGGAATTCTGAACAAAAGGAAAGGGTTGTCCCTGCGTGGTTCAGACTTTGTAAAAGGATTTTTACAAAGATAGTGGAAAATCTCAAGTGGTTTGCTTGAGTTTTGGACATAGGCACGAGAAGTGGCCGAACTAGAATAAATTGAGTTTGCGTTTCTCTCTTCCCTTATCTCATTTATTTTTTTTGCAATCAATTTTGTCTTGCATGTTTAAAGAACATTATTAAATTGATTGCATCTTGTTCTACATTCTGAGCCTATCTCATTTAGAAGGGGGTTAAAAGTTTGTTAGTGGGAAATTAATTCACCCCTTCGTAAGATAACTGAGGCCACATTTGTCCAACAACCTAGACTAGTTTTTGTATTAGGGGTAGTTTTGTAATGTCACATGCATTAAGTACACTATTTTATATGCGTATTGGGAGAGAAATTTAATTGAATCGGGAGAAGTCCAATCCAATTAAATTTCAGACCAACCTAAGTGGGAGGTGAGCATTTGCTTGCTACATCCCGTTGTCCACTTTGTGCATGTCCTTCATGCTTTACATATCTCATGATACCTAAGCACACTTAGTGAATAATCTTGGATTTGATCTTGGATCTGTTGGTTGAACCATAGCTAAAATATACTAATCATAATTAGTGAAATTTTGGCTCTAAATGTGGCTCCGCAAATTCAAATTCAAATTCAAGTAAAATTTGAATAGAAATTCAAATTTTCCTCCAATCTTACGTGACACTTAGGCTATAAATAGAGGCCTTGTGTGTGCATTTTTTCAACTTTGATCATTTAAGAAATTTCACTTCAAAGTTCAGACCTCATTCTCTCTCTCAAAATTTTGTTCCCCTTTCTCACTCTCCCTCCCCTCATCTTCTCCTCCTTCAAGCTCTTATCCATGGCTTCCTATAGTGGTGAGCTTCTTCTTGAATCATCTTCTCCTTGAAGTGGCATCTCCAATCATCTTTCTTCCTTCTCCATTACGCTGCCATTAAACTTCAAGAAGCGAAGGACTCCATTGATGAAGAAAATTCAAGGCCTATAGGTTCTACATGGAGCTACATCACCTGAATTGATGAATGCATCTGCAGCTAAACTATATTCAGGACATCATTCTGCAGCTGCTTATTGTACATTTCCAATGGAGAATAAGAGCTTTGACTTAGTTAAGCTATTCTTTGGTAGATACAGAATATCACACAAGAAGTAAAAAAAAAAAGAGTATATACTAATATGTATTCAAAAATAAAATACTGAACTAATAATAATATGTACATTAGAATATTAGAATACATGGTATACTAATTTTAGCAGAATAAAATTGTGACAATAAAAATACAACAACCTAATAGAAATGATGTAACGTAAAAAGGTCTTTGACAATTGTGTATATAAATAATTATACTTCTTTATAATAATAATATTAGTATATACACCAACACACATATTTAAATATGAAAATGGTAAACACACATTATAGAATGGATTCGAGATCAGATTCTAAAAAAAATTGACTCAGTTTTCGCTTCATTCGATATTTTAATATTTCCTTCACTTTAATAATTGTTTTAATAACTTTTGTTATATTCATATTCATCTATTTAATTTCAACATTTATTAAACAGCTCTTAATTTCATTTTTTTACATAAAATAAAAAAGCTCTCAATTTTTCTAATAATAAAATTCGAAGCCACCCCACTACACGCTACCAAATAAAATCACTCCAGACTATTCACTTCTGTTATTTTATTTTTTTACTAAACCACTCTTTTAAAAGACCAACTACCAAACTTTTAAAATTTTAAAACTTGAAACTATCTCACTTTTCCCTTCCGTTTTTTAAGAGTCCAATATTTTTAATTTTAAAACATAACAATTAACAATTTTTTAAAATAATTATTATGACTTATGAGAATGATATTTGCTAATTTCTTGACCAGATATAGTAAAAAAAAAATCAACGCAAACTAAACTATTCTTATTTAAAAAAATATACTTTTTAATTTAAAATTTCAAACTCTCTCACTATTCTCATCTTAGCTTTTCCAAAGAAATCACTATTTTTTTTTAAACTGTCAATTTTTTCAATTTTAAAATTCAAAATACTCCATTTTTTTATTTTAATTTTAATAAACTAATAATTAATTATAAACCAACTTTTTAAAATAACTATTATGAGATTAATATTTGTTAATGACGGTACTGGATAAAGTATATTTTTAACCCTTTTAAGGATGAACATAATAAACTAACTAATTTTGTTTAGAAAAACAATATCGTTTTAAATTTAAAATTTCATACTACCCTGCTATTTTCTTAGATTTTTCTTAAATAAATCAGTATTACTTAAATATTGTCATTTCTTTTTGTTTTTAAAATCCCAAACCTTTCCCCTACTTCCTTTAATTTTTAGTTTTATTCTCAAAAACTTGAAATGTGTTTTTTTAAAGAAATATAAGAATTCTTTTTTAACAATAAAATAAATGTATGAGAATACCTATGTTTTCTCTCTTTAATTTATATATAATATAACTCAATAGAAATACACACACAGGCATGACAGCACGTGTGCTTGCGCTAGTATATATAAAGGGGATATCCCTTTTTCATAAACACACTTTTTGTACCTTGTTGCCACTGAATTATTCTAGAACCCCTACTGCAACTCCAATACATGCATAAATTCAAGGATAAAATGGGAATCAAAAAGATTATATGGGAAAAGAGAAAATGTAGAAAAATGTGGTTGATGAGGTAATTGCTCACTCTCTTTGTGCTTCACGGTTTTTTCATCCCACAAACAGAGTGATTGACACAATCGTTCCATTTTCTATTCATTAGTCCTCCTGAATACGTACAAAATAAAAAAGAAAAACCTCCTACTTCTCTATTCTCTCCTATCCTCTTTTTTTTTTTTTTAAAGTTCACCTTTCTTAGCAATGTGCCAAATGTTGACCATGGTGGCAGCAGTTTGAAAGCAAGGTATGCCCGCTTTTATTGGTGTGAGGTTGACTTTGTTCTATAGTGACACTGCGCATGAAGGGAAAACTAAGAGAGTAATTGGTTTTTCAAAACATTGAGTAGCACAAGAAGAAGACTCAGGATAAGTATTAAAAAGTTTTTCAAAACATTGAGTAGCACAAGAAGTTTTCACAAAATCTTTTACCAAAGAGTTTTACTCTCTGGTAATCGATTACCAGTAGCCAACATTGTTTTTCAAACTGATTTACAAATTTGTAATTGGTTACCATAATCATGTAATCGATTACCAGTGTTTTAAAACGTTAAGATTTTCAAAATTCTAAATGAAGAGTCACATCTATTGATGTGTAATCGATTACACCTTAATGGTAATTGATTACCAATGACTGTTTTCGAAAAATTAATTTCCAAAAGTCACAATTCTTCAAGTAACTTGTTTCTGAAGATTCTTTCAAAAGTTATAACTTTTTAAGTAATTAGTTTTAAAGGAATTGCCAAGAGTTACAAGTTTTGACTTGAGTCATCAAGAAATTATAAATATGTGACCTTGACATGAAACTTTTATTCATTGATCTTAATCATCTCTTTCTATCAATCTTTCAATAGTTTCTTTCATCTCTTTCAACAGATTGTTTCTGATTCATCTTCACTTCATCTTCCTAAAAGTTTTTGTTCAATACTTTCTCTTTCAAGAAAAGTTCATTGATCAAAAAACTTGTGCTACTCTTCGTTTTCATTCTCTTCTCCCTTTGCCAAAAAGAATTCAACAACGACTAATCGCCTGAATTCTTTTTGTGTCTCTCTTCTCCCTTTTCCAAAAGAATGAAGAACTAACCGCCTGAATTCTTTTGTGTCTCCCTTCTCCCTTTTCAAAGAATTCAAAAGGACATAGTTTGAGAATTCTTTTGATTCTTCCCTTTGCCTTAAACAAAATATTTCAAAGGACTAATCGCCTGAGATATCATTTGTTTCCCCTTTTCAAAGATTCAAAGGACTAACCGCCTGAGAACTTTGTCTTAACACATTGGAGGGTACATCCTTTGTGGTACAAGTAGAGGGTACATCTACTTGGGTTGTTGTAACTAGGAACAAGAGAGGGTACATCTCTTGTGGATCAGTTCAAGTGGAGGGTACATCCACTTGGTTGTTCAAAGAGAACAAGGGAGGGTACATCCCTTGTGGATCTTTGCTTGTAAAGGTTTTTATAAGGTTGAAAGAAATTTTAAGGACCGCAGGTTGCTTGGGGACTGGATGTAGGCATGGGTTGTTGCCGAACCAGTATAAAATTCTTGTGCTTATCTTCTTCTTCCCTACACTTTTAATTTCCATTGTGCACTTTTAATTATCGCTTTTACTTTTGGTTAAGTTTCAATTATTGTTCTTTACTTTCTTAACTTTGTAGTAAAAGTCTAATTAAATCTAGTAACATTAAGAAGGATAGTTTTTTAATTAGTCAAGGTACATTAATAATTAATTCAACCTCCCCCCTTCTTAATTAATCCGAGGCCACTTGATCCAACATTTGGCTCCATAATTCAAAATCAAATTAAAGTGAAATTTGAATAGAAATTCAAATTTCCTTCCAATTTTGTGTGACACTTAGGCTATAAATGGAGGTCATGTGTGTGTATTTTTTGAACTTTGATCATTGGAGAATTACACTTCAAAGTTCATACCTCATTTGAGGCACAAAATTTCGTGCTCCTTCTCTCCTTCTCCCTCCCCTCATCTTCTCCTCCTTCAAGCTCTTATCCATGGCTTCCTATGGTGGTGAGCTTCGTCTTGACTCATATTTTCCTTGAAGTGACGTCTCCAATCATCTTTCTACCTTCTCCATTCCGCTGCCATTAAACTTCAAGAAGCAATGGACTCCATTGATGAAGAAGATCCAAGGCCTACAAGCTCCATATGGAGCTACGTCATGTGGTAGCAAGAGCATTTTCATCTAGGTGATGTTCTTGTGCTTCCTCTATCTTTTTGTTTGGTCAATTCACTTTAATTCCTTGTTCTTCATCTTATTATTTTTGTATATCCTCCATTGTCTTGTGGTTTGTTGCTTTTTAGAGTAGATTCAAAAAAATAAATCGATTAAATCTTAGATATACACTTATTCTTGCATTTCTATGGTTCAAATTTTATAGATCTACTCTTGAATCATGTTTTTGTGTTGATTTTAGGTTCTATCATTTTTTAGTCATAATCTTCTTATGCTGAACCTTTAGATCTAAATTTTATTCCAAAATATTTATTAGAAAATAAACACAAAAATCTAAGTGTAAATCACTTAATCCAAGTTGTCCTAGAGTCATGTTTAGTCATAATAATTGTCACATTATGTTCTAAGTTTGTGTTGAATTTTTATTTTGTTGATTGAATTCTAGATAAATTTGTTCATGTATTCTTGTCATTCTTAGCCTATCTTTTGAATTTTGAGTCTAATTCATGCATGTTATTTAGTTCATAACATGTTCTAAATCAATTCCTAGAAGTAGTCTTGTTGTTGAACTTTTTTTTGTTTTCTAAGTTTCCTACATGATGCCTATGAAGAAGTTGAATTGTGGTGTTGAGTAGTGGCGGGATTCGTGAATCAAAATAAGTCTTATGCTCTCTTGAATTGTGTTATTCAAGATAATTGATCATAAGAAAACACAAATTGTAACTTTCCAAACCTTAAGCAACATAAACACTACTCTTGATTTCTAGGTTGAAATCGCTGCTGCTAGAAGCTTGAACATACGTACTTGTAAAAATTACTGGGAATTGGTCACTGTGAATTTTGAGTCGAAAATTTTACTGAATTCTATACATCAAGAACAAAATTATAAAAAAGAACCATGTGATTTGGATAAAAGGAAAAAAATACGAAAAATCACACAAGTTGGCAGGAAAATCAGTGTCCAGGAAAAAAAGTGAAAGGAAAGTGAAAGGGAAGTGTGCTTGTTGTTTTGGCTCGAAATTTGTTCTATAATTGGTGCCTATTTTATACCAATCTTAGTTCTGAAATTTCAATTGAAAATTAGTGTGAAAACAAGTGCCAAAACTAGAGGTTTCTTGAGTTTTTTTTTATAGTTTTTTTACTCTACTCTAGAGCCATTTTAAGTTTCTCTTTGAGTCCTAGCTTGCTTCTATGTCCGTTTCATTTCTTTAATTGTTAAATAATCCTTGAAAATTTGTCTTCCTAAAACTCTATTGGTTTAGCTTTCATTTCATTTTTTTGTTCTTTGGCTATTGCTTGTCTCTTTGTTTCCTTGTTTGTGAGTTGCCATATACGAAATTGGAAAGGAGGATTGGTGCCATCCCTTAAAGAGTTTTAGTCAAGAAGCAAGGGGCGAACCACCTTAAGAGCTATTGGACTAAGAAGCACTCCAAATTGAGTGAATCACCAAAGAGAGAACAACCACCAAAATTGAGGACCATTTTGTAATTTTGTAATTGACAATTTACTTACCTTCATTGCTTTCAAGTTTTGTAACAAAAAGGCCTTTCATTGGAAGTGTGTTGAGAGCCTCCAATAGGTTACCAAACTTCCATTTGTGTGTAATAATTTTAGGCAATTTTCCCTTAGGATAGTGAGTGTTTTGTTGGGAACCTAAAATGTGGTCATCCAAACACTCTTAGGATTCGTCTAGTTTACATTTCTTGCACTTTAATTTATTGCTTACTTTCATAGCTTATTTCATTTACCTTCTATTGTCAAACCGCCTAGATAGCTTGCCTTTTACCAATTAGTTTTTACCTTATCTTTCACACCTCTTTTAGTGTTTATTTTGGCTAGTTTCAACCATAGTTTCTTTTACCTTTTATTTTCAAACTTCCAACAAGAAAGAACCACAACTTAGGAACCAACATGAGTCTTCATTCTTCATTAGGTGTTAATGGTGAGGGTTCTACTCCTAAGGACCCCTTGTATAAGATATTAGATGATTTGAGATCCCTTAAGTTGTGGAAAGAAAAACAAGAGAGAAAAGAAAAAGGAAAAAAAAGTGGAAGAAATAAGTCAATATGAAAGAGAGAAAATAAGAGCGGAAGAAAGAAGAAAAATAATGAAAGAAATGAAAAGAGAAAAACATGCCTCCTATAGTAGTCATGACTCTTGCAAGAGTTTAAGTGAAGAACTTAGCGACTATTATAGAGGGTGCCATAGTTCACATACTAAACATCATTCCCAAAGAAGAGAAAATGATATAAGGCCTCAAGAGGTTAACATTAGCCTCCCATATTTCCATGGGAAATATAATGTTGAGGCCCACTTAGATTGGAAAATGAAGGTTGAACAACTCGTTGCTTGCCATCATATTAGCGAAGAGAGAAAAGTTCCATTGGCTACCCTTAGCTTTCAAGGGTATGCCCTCTATTGGTGGACTTACCTTGTTAGGGAATGAAGGATTCATGGGGATCCTCCAGTAGAGTATTGGAATGATCTTAAGAGTACCCTTAGGAAGAGGCGCATTCCCTTCTACTATGAGAGGGAACTTAAGGACAAACTCCAAAGGCTTAGACAAGGGAGTATGAGTGTTGAAGAATATAGACAATAAATGGAACTACTCCTTTTAAGAGTTGGACTTAGGGAGGAGGAAAGAACAAGCATAGCTAGGTTCTTTAGTGAGCTTAATATGGAAGTGAGGGATAAGGTTGAACTCCTTCCATATAGGGACCTAGATGAGCTAGTCCAACTTTGTATAAGAGTGGAGCAACAACTTAAAAGAAAGCCTTCTTCAAAATCTTTTGGCTTTCACTCTTATCCAAGGAAGGACCAAGCCCAAGGAATTTTGGGGGCTGCACCTTCAAAACCCAAGGAAGATAAGGGTAAGACCATAGAGAAATCCACCCCTAAGACTAGTTCCCAAGAAAGTACTAGCAACATTAAATGCTTCAAATGTCTTGGGAGAGGTCACATTGCCTCTCAGTGCCCCACAAAGAAAACCATGATTATGAGCGTTCAAGACATTTATAGTAGTCAAGAGGAGACTACTTCTTCCCCTTCCTCTAGTGGAAGTGAAGATGAAATAAAGGGTGAAAAGTCTAGTGATGAAGTCTATCCTCATGAAGAAGGTGACCTCCTAATGATTAGAAGGCTCCTTGGAGGTCAATCTTGTGATCTATCTCAATCCCAAAGAGAGAACATCTTTCATACAAGATGCAAAATTTTAGATGAAACTTGTTCTCTCATTGTGGATAATGGATCTTGTTGCAATAGTTGTAGCACAAGATTAGTTTCCAAGTTGATCCTCACTATCATTCCCCACCCAAAACCTTATAAACTTCAATGGCTCAATGAACAAGGGGAAATGATAGTTAACAAACAAGTGAAGGTACCTTTCTCCATTGGGACATATAAGGATGAAGTTAATTGTGATATAGTTCCCATGGAGGTAGGGCATATTCTTTTAGGAAGGCCATGGCAATTTGATAGGAAGATAATTTACAATGGCCTAACTAATGAGATTACCCACACCCATCTTGGAACTAAATTTGTGTTGCATCCTCAAACACCTTCACAGGTGGCCAAAGATCAACTAACTATGAAAGATAAGAGGGATGAGGAAGCAAAACTAGAAAACCAAAAGAAAAAGAAGGATAGTAAGGTCTTGTCTTCAAAGGCCAATGGGAAGGAAAAAAGAGGAAAAGGATTCCTCCAAGAAGATTGTTAAGAAGGAAAATCATTTTTCAACAAAATGTGATATCAAAAGAGCACTCATTCTTAAACAATCTTTCTACCTTCTCCTATCAAGGGAAACATCCCTTAGCACCGCCATACCTCTTGAGCTTGAGGTTATTCCTCAAGTAAAGGAGTTGTTGCATAAGGGTTTGGTTTGTAAGAGCTTAAATCCTTGTGTTTTGTTGGTGCCTAAAATAGGTATTATGAGGCACCAAATCCCTATGATAGGTGGTATGATGAATGTGTTAATTGGTGCAACCTAGGTGCTCATAGGGACTCATCATGATGAAGTTGTGACATAGCTCCATGTGGAGCTTGTTGGCCTTGGATCTTCTTCATCAATAGAGTCCTTTGCTTCTTGAAGTTCAATGGCAGTGGAATGGAGAAGGAAGAAAGATGATTGGAGACGCCACTTCAAGGAGAGAATGAGTCAAGAAGAAGTTCACCACCATAGGAAGCCATGGATAAGAGCTTAAAGGTAGGAGAAGATGAGTGGAGGGAGAAGGAGAGAAGGAGCACGAAATTTTGTGCCTCAAATGAGGTCTGAACTTTGAAGTGTAATTCTCAAATGATCAAAGTTTACAAAAATGCACACACATGGCCTCTATATATAGCCTAAGTGTCACACAAAATTGGAGGGAAATTTGAATTTCTATTCAAATTTCAGTTGAATTTGAAATTTAATTTGTGGAACCAAAATTTCACTAATTATCATTAGTGAATTTTAGCTATGGTTCAGCCCACTAATCCAAGATCAAGTCCAAGATTCTCCACTGAGTGTGCTTAGGTGTCATGAGGCATGTAAAGCATGAAAGACATGCACAAAGTGTGACTATATGATGTGGCAATGAGGTGTAGCAAGAAAATGCTCACCTCCGCCTCTAAAATTTAATTGGATTGGGCTTCTCCCAATTCAATTAAATTTATTTTCCAACACACACATCAAATATTCACTTAATTCATGTGAAATTACAAAACTACCTTTAATACAAAAACTAGTCTAGGTGCCCTAAAATACAGGGGCTGAAAAATCTTACATTTCTAGGGTACCCTACCTACATTATGGAGCCCTAAATACAAGGCCCAAAAATAATGAAACCTTAATCTAATATGTACAAAGATAAGTGGGCTCATACTTAGCTGGGCTCGAAATCTATACTAAGGCTCAAGAGAATCCTAGGGCCTTCTCTTGCATCTCTGGCCCAATCTTCTTGGATTCTTCTATCCAATGCCCTTGGGGGGTAGGATTGCATCAAAAAGGTGGGTCTTCTCATGAAGAAAACATGTGGATTCGCCACCAACGTTTATTCGAGGGAAACATTCGAAAAACCAAAAAAGAGGTTTGCGAATATTGAAAAGAAGGTTTCAGGAGTTGTTTACGCATGAGGAAGGTATTAGCACCCCATGTGCCCATCACAAAGGACGACAGCCTTTAATTGAGTGTGTGCAACGTGACTTCAAAATTATTTACTTTTCCCCTTTTATATTTTTTATTTTTTTGGGGTCGACAAGGGTGTTGCCCTTGCTCCTACGTATCCTCAGGTGCGATGAGGAATTTAGACCTATGTAGTTCTTTAAGTCAGAAAGTTCGTATGTTCAATTGATTTTTATGTTTTTGAAAGATTCATTTTAATTGCGAACAAAATTCGTTTAAGGTGTTGGAGCTTGAAACAATGTTTTAAACTTTGAAAGGCGGAGAGAATCGTTAAGGCGTTGGACCTTGGAACGATCTTTTAAATTTGAAAAGTTGAGAGAATCATTAAGGCGTTGGACCTTGAAACGATCTCAAGTGATATTTGATAAAAAGAAGTTAGTTATGAGTTGGTTTTATCTTGGTTTTGTTTATTAACTTTCAATCTCTTTAAAAAAAACTTTACAACACTAGTGATCGGTTAAGATTGAACTTTACAAAGAAAAACGAGATCCCCGATGATAGATGAAGAAGATTAATGTGCACATAATAACAAGGAGGAACCATAAGGGTACATAGATCACATTCAATCCTCAAAAATAAAACTAATTGACGGTAGCACGAAGAACACAAAACAAGAAAACGACATAAGGAATGATCGCGGTCGCGATTTGGCAGCGCCTTGGCTTCATTTTCTCTTCTTTCTTCTTATTGTCTCTTATTTCTCTCAATTCCTCTCAATGCTGAATGTTTTTAACTTCCCCTCAGCCTCCCTAGCACGCCTATATATAGAAAAATAGGAACTTGGGGCAATGGCAGCTCGCCCATGCGAGTTGATGCTTACTCCTGAAGTAATTGGCTTCCCAGGCGAGCTAGTTCCTTCACCCTGAAGCAATTTGGGGGCCCAGGCGAGCCAAAGGCTAGCCTAGGCGAGGTAGGGTCCAGGAAACTCAATGAAAAGACCCGTTTGCCCCCTTTTTTTTGGTATTTTTCGCATTCTTGATCGGAACACTGAATGGTTCCTTGCTTTGCATTGTAACTAGTATTCAACACCGTAAGTCGACTAGTAAGGATCAAAAGATCAACGAACGATAGTCCCCGGATGAAATTAGGGTATGACAAAGCTGATAAGCTTAAAGTTTCATATTTAGAATCATGAAATCTACAGAAGGTATGTAAGATCTACAAATTAAAGATATGAACTTTCCGCAATCAAATTGATGCAACTGTATATGATTTATACATGAGACTTGCGGTGCCCATGTGTTTTACTTTGTGTTCCGAAACATGTTGTAGATGGAGTAAATCACGTCAAATGTTGAAATAATGCATAAGCTATAACTAGTTGATTCCATGAAGATGTGTAAAATCACATCTTATGTGTGACAAAACTTGCACTTAAACTTTGGTAGAATCAATTTAGAATTGTTAAATGTGATTAGGATGTGTTCCCAAAACAATCTCAGTCATAAATTTTGCATCGGAAGGTAAGTGTGGTGTCGGAAAGTTATTCTCAGTGCAAAACCAAACGAAGCCTATACAAAAGTAGAAAACCTAAGATTTTCATCAAGAATACAAATATTATGGGAAACATTCTTAATTACAACACAGAACATAAGAAAGTGCATAAACTAGATTATAAATTTAACACCAATATCTTACTGTGTCCATGTTTCTCCAAAGCTTCTTAATTAATGGTGTTTCCAATCATGATGGTTTTTTCTGTCATTTTTTTCTCGTCAACAAAATTAATGTCTTCACTTGCATGGTCAAAACTACATGCATTGTTTCCTTATGATAATCTATCTAATACAATGCATGCATAGCAAAGACACAACCAGGATTAGCAAACTACATGAAGAGAAACAAAAAATGAAATCAATCAAGATTTTGAATGGGTTCCAAAAACCAAATATTCTCTTACCAAATCCTTTTATGAATCAATTCACTATTGCAAAAAAGGTCTTCTATGACGGTTGTAAAGTACTTTCTATAATAGTTTTAAACCATCTTTGAAGCCAATGTCATTGAAAATGTTGACTTTTGACAACAATTTCCTAAAAAACCATCTTATAAAAGGGTGCCCTTCTAAGACGGTCCTTAACTAAGAACTGTCTTACAAGAATATCATTCTAAGACGATTGTTTGATAAAAACCGTCTTAGAAGGGTATTATTCTAAGACAATTTTTCAAAGAACCATCTTAGAATGTTTTCTTTTTTGAAAAAAATTAAAGTTGTGTGAAACTAATTGGGATGGAGCAGAAGAAACTAATTGTTTATGTGAATGAAGAATAATACACTTTTACATCTCTTCATCCTTCCACATGTTCATACATAACACACAGAAAAGTTGTCAAATGGAAAACATTGTTTAAATACCTATGAAAGCTCGCTTTTGGCATGAATTCAATACTAGCATAATAGTTTAAATTTATAAATAATGAATGAAGATTTAGGAACTATAAACTGTTCAAAGGTTCTATGTAAAAAACTGTTGAGTCTATAACTTTTTTTTGTTCATTAAGAAAACTAATTTTTTAAGTTTCATCTAAAGTATTCACATAGATTGAAATTAAAGAAATATATTTAATTTATTTCAAATAATTCAATTCAGTGACATAAACCCACATTCTGCATTTAACAATATCAACATCTTGCTTCCTAAAACAAAATAGAAGGGAAAAACTAATCTTACTTCTAATTCAAACGTTAGAGCATCCCCTTGTTTGGTAAAGCGCTCCTTGCTCTGCTATTTATCAAGATAATCCAGGGTCTCCTATCCCTCAACCCAAACTTCACTAAATTCATGTAAATAAACAAGATGTTAATTCACGTATAATAATAATAATAATAATAATAATAATAATAATAATAATAATAATTAAATCAATGTACAAAAAATAAGACAGAAAGCCAATAGAAAAAAAGGTGGTTGAAACTTTATTTTTATTACAAATTATTGAAATATCAGAAGAAATGCCAAGGGTTAAGTTATCCATACTAAATCAATCAAAATATTAATCTAAGAAAATTTAATGCTATAATTCTACGTTTCTGAGTATCCTATATCTTTAAGTACATACCTGCTGAAAAGGAAAAGGAATGTGCCATTACTTTCTTTACTCTAGTATTATGATAATGAGTCGTTACTCTTATTCTTAAAAATAATACATGCCAATATCATA
This sequence comes from Glycine soja, assembly GCF_004193775.1. Taxonomy (NCBI): domain Eukaryota; kingdom Viridiplantae; phylum Streptophyta; class Magnoliopsida; order Fabales; family Fabaceae; genus Glycine; species Glycine soja. The sequence continues at coordinate 24,018,928 of NC_041021.1, forward strand.
CTACACAACTTGTCTTATCATGCAGGCAACATAAGGGAATTCTTTAAAATTCTTTTAGTTAATGTTTAGTAAACAAATATTATATTTTAATTGATTTTTTTAATATAGGAAGCATCATTCAAACAACAGAAGTGAAAATAGGAAGCACAAATACTATGTGTGAGAGAGAGAAATAAAGAGAGCATTAGTCTCTTCAGCACATAATTACAAGAATACCTGTTATACAAGTTAGTGAAAGCTTCATCCTCTTCAAGCGTATAGCTATCAAGGAAACATTAAAAATTAAAATCACTACCACTACCACAGAACTCACATTTAGAATAGATTTCATTGACTTTCTTGAAGTCCTTCAAGTTAGCCAGCCTGCAGGAAATAAAACATATGCTAGCATCCCTACAGGCAAGAGCAGTGATAACTCAGGTGTTACTTTTGTAACTCTATTCTGTTGTATGCTCACCAACAGAGCACACGGCATCAACTTCTTTTTCCATCTTCCTCACACTCAACAAACGAAATTCAAGTATAGTAAATAAGTGTTTTTAGTTCTGCATGATGTTTTCTCCTTTATAATTAGAAAAAACCTTTTCTCAAACACATGTAAATCAATTATTTTAATCCCAATTCTTCAATTTTGAAATCAATTATTTCAACCATGTTTCTTATAGAATTAATTTTATCAAAATAAAGCTAACTATTCTAGTAGGAGTTAGCTATTAATTAAAATTATCGAAGACTACCAAAATTCCCTTGAGATCAATGTGAATCGAAGGGTCCTTGTTTCTATTGCGGATGAGTTCGACTAGCTCTGCTACATACTTTCCTGAGACTTTGACAATTAAACATTTCCTAGTAGTGTATTGTTTTACAAAATACCAAATAATTTGTTTATAATTAATAATCATTATTCTAAAAATGAATTAAAGCTGAAAAATCTGCTATTAATCAAGATAGATGGCAAAGTCTCATTACGAGTTGAGATAAAATGTCTAATGGTTAGCCTCCCAAAGTGAAATGTGAAGTTTCAATACAGGTCATCCATTCTATTCCGTGTGCCTAGGAAAAAAAAGGATATAAATGCAATATTAACTTGTTTTGAATTTTCAAAAGGGGGCAGTGAGGAGAAGTGTTTTTATGGTTCTCATTAAATCATATCCCATTCCATCAGCTAAAATACTCTTTCATATACAGTGATATGGTCAAACACAAAAAAAGTGGAAAATATTCAAGTGTAACACACATTGCATGAAAAAGCAGAAGGACTCATCCTTGACAGCCTATCTGATTCATCATAGTATTCCTAGGACAAATTTAAAAAAGAAACTACATTATAGGAGATAAATCTGTAAAAATAAAAACTGAAATAATGAAATAAGAAAAAAAATCTTATGTGCTTCAACATAGTATTCCCAGGAAACTATAGACCTTTCTTCTTAATTACATTCATCTCTCACAAGACATTGTATCTCTAACTATCAAAAAAATCTTTTAGGAGGCCTTGTACCTTATGTGTATAAGGTGCCCTTTACAAACAAATTGTATATGACAAGAAGCTAGAGGTTGTTTACACACAGAGATGACTTACTTAGATTTAAGGTCCATCATTCTCCAACAATGTCATGCAAGTGAGCTTGCTGAAAACATAATATTGACCTGACCAAAATGGATATTGTGATTGCATATGCTGTATAAAGGTTTTGATGATGCCAAAGATTGAAGCAATTCAAAGTTTACAACAAGTTCAAGTCAAGGTCAAGAGATCAAGAGAAAAGATTCACGTTGGTCCATTATTTGTTAAAAGAATGTCTTAATGGTTGAAAAGGTTTCGCCAAAATCTCTTATAAAAAGTTTTAAGTGTTTTACACTTTTTGAAAAATAATATATTTCTCTAGTAATTGATTACCAGAGGCTGTAATCGATTACCAGAAGCCAAAATTGATTTTACAAGCTATTTCAGAAAGTTTGAATTTAAATTTTAAAGCCTGCAACGGATTACTACCTTTGTGTAATCGATTACCGGTAACGGAATTTTTTTAAATTCAAACTGAAAAGACATGACTCCTCATTAAATAACTATGTAATCGATTACAAAGTATTTGTAATCGATTACCCGTGAGGAAATTTCAAAAATAACTCTAAAAAGTCACATCCCTTCATGAGTTTTTGAAAAGCCACCAAAGGCCTATATATGTGTGACTTGTGTTTGAAAATCTTTAGAGTTTTTCAGAACCTTATTGTCGCATCCTCTCAAAACAAATCATTGGCCAAACACTTGCAAACCAATTAAGGATTCTTCTAAGAACTTCATCTTGTATCTTCTTCTCTAAAAGAGAGAAAAGCATTTGCACTTTCTTTAAAGACTTATTGCGATCAAGAGGTTGTTTGTCTCTTAAATTATGAGTTTCCTGAACACAAGGGGAAGGGATACATCGAGTGTTCAAAAGTTGTAAAAAGGATTACCATACCAGCACCATTGTTGAGGTGGACCTGACCCCCCATATGGCCTCAACCAAATAAATCATCCAACCTCAAATATGGTAGGTTTGGAAGGCAAAGAGTTGGGAGGTGCGGGCGGTCCTCATTTAGTGCAAAAAACAAGCATGCCTTCCCACCATATGGCTTGCATCCCAACTATACGCCACTCAATGTGGCGTACACTCCCAATGAGAATGTCAATAACTCCACTCCTATACTCATTGAGAGCCAACAACCTCAATCTGATCATGCACATGTTTCTCGACCCATTGGGGAGACACATGAAATGCCCCACCACAATCTAGCCGACTTCGAGCCTTGCCTTGGATATGCCACTGAAGGGCAAGCAGTTGGTGATATACCCCTGCAAAACACATTGGAGGGCCCTCAGTAACACCCACAACCACACCCCTTGCATTCCATAGTGGGTAAAAACCCTCATGCTATGGCAGAAATGGGAAAGTTGGATCATCTAGAGGAAAGGCTCAGGGCCATTGAAGGAGGCGAAGATTATGCCCTTGCTAACCTAGAAGAGTTGTTCCTAGTACCCAATATCATCACCCCTCCCAAGTTCAAGGTGTCGGACTTTGACAAGTACAAGGGGACTACTTGCCCCAAGAACCATCTAAAGATGTATTGTCGAAAGATGGGGGCATATGCAAACGATGAGGAATGCCAAACTGAGAGATATAAATACAGCTACAGCGAGCTTAAGCTCCGGAGAGAGGAAAGGGACCGATCACGAGTAGATAGTCTGATCTTGAAAGATGAGTTGAAGGCTTGCTCAAGGTCCAAAAGAAACTTGTCTCAGCGGTTAAGCGAGACAGAGAGCAACATGTTAGCTATCGTCAGCAAGTACCAAGAAGAACTAAATCTAGCCACGGCCCACGAGCATAGAGTGGCGGACGAATATGCCCAAGCGTACGCGGAAAAGGAGGCTAGAGGAAGGGTGATCGACTTGTTACATCAAGAGGCAACAATGTGGATGGACCGATTTGCTCTTACCTTGAACGGGAGTCAAGAACTTCCCCGATTGCTAGCCAAGGCAAAAGCGATGGCGGACACTTACTCTGCCCCCGAGGAGATCCACGGACTTCTCGGCTATTGTCAGCATATGATAGATTTAATGGCCCATATAATTAGAAACCGCTAGGAAGCTTGTATTGCCGCTCAGATCTTGACTAGTTATAACTTTCTGAATAAAATGAGTTTATCCCATGTTTTTACTCCAAAAGTTAGTGCAAATCAAATCACTCCCGCATTTTATCTCTAGCATGCATTCATTATTCTTTACCTACTCCTCACGTTTGATTTTTTTAGGAAAAACACCATAACTAAACGCGCCCCAAGGCATCCCTATCACACCAGATCCAAATCTAGAACGATGGGTGATCAAGAGGAGACACAGGAACAAATGAAAGCTGACATGTCGGCTTTGAAAGAGCAAATGGCTCCCATGTTGGAGGCCATGTTAGGAATGAGGCAACTCATGGAGAAAAATGTGGCCACCACTGCTGCTGTTAGTTCGGCTGCCGAAGCAGACCCAACTCTCCTAGCTACCGCGCACCATCCTCCCCCAAACGCGGTAGGAAGAGAAAGGAACATACTGGGGCACAACAGCAACCCCCATTTGGGATTCAACCGGGTGGCTTACCCTTATGGATTACCGCCTAATTATACGCCGCCAGTCATGCATGATGACACGGGTCATGTCCCTTCCCCCGTCCTTGAAGGGGAGCCTCCTCGATAGCCCGACGAGGTCCATGAAGATCATCGAGAGTATGCCCAAGGGGACGTCGATTTCTACCCCCCGATCCCCGTCGAGGGGCCGGCGCCCAACACATTGCCTTAGCCCAACCTCACAGCACAACCAATATTTTTGTCAACAGAAGGACCACCCCCGGCGGCCGAAGAAAGAAGGAAACTTGATCTCCTCGAGGAGAGATTGAAAGTTGTTGAAGGCTTTGGTGACTATCCATTCGCGGACATGACAAATCTTTGCTTGGTACCAGATGTCGTCATGCCCCCAAAATTCAAAGTGCCTGATTTCGACAAGTATAAAGGGACGACCTATCCTAAGAACCATTTCAAGATGTATTGTCGCAAGATGGGGGCGCACTCTAGGGATGAAAAGTTGTTAATACACTTTTTCCAAGATAGCTTGGCTGGAGCCGCGGTTGTTTGGTACACTAATATGGAAGCTTCCCACATCTGTACTTGGAAGGACATGATTACTGCTTTCCTAAGGCAATATCAGTATAATTCTGATATGGCTCCCGATCGCACTCAGCTACATAATATGTTTAAGAAGGAAGGTGAGACCTTTAAAGAGTACGCACAATGGTGGAGAGACCTGGCAGCACAAGTGGCCCCTCCCATGGTCGAAAGGGAGATGATTACCATGATGGTAGACACCTTGCCAGTGTTTTACTATGAGAAGTTGGTAGGCTACATGCCTTCCAGCTTCGTGGACTTGGTATTCACCGGGGAAAGAATCGAAGTAGGGTTGAAAGGAGGGAAGTTCGATTACGTTTCCTCCACAAGTACCAATGCTAAGAGAATAGAAGCAACTGGGGCAAAAAGGAAGGAAGGAGATACCCAAGCCGTCACTTCGGCGCCTGCATGGGTCAAGCCCCCACAGACCTCTCATGGTACACATCAGTACGCGCAACAGCATCCAAGCTTCTTAGCTCGCGCCGGGAACTCCTCCAATCCAGCACCTGCACAGCCTAGAGCGCCCACCCCCATCCAGAGGGAGGCCCCCCAAGCTCCGACTCCAACCACGACTCGCCTGGCCGGCAATGCCCACTTTGGTGCCGGTTCCAACGCGATGAGGAACTTCCCCCAAGGCCAATTCCATAATTCACCCCGATCCCAATGATGTACGAAGACCTCTTGCCGTCCCTCATCGCCAACCAAATGGCCATAATAACTCCCGGGAAGATCTACCAACATCCTTTCCCAAAATGGTATGATCATGACACAACTTGCACGTACCATGGGAAAACCCCGGACCACTCCACCGAAAAATGCCTGGCCCTTAAATACAAGGTCCAACATTTGATAGACACTGAATGGCTGACGTTTCAAGAGGATCGGCCCAACGTAAAAACAAACCCGCTCGCCAATCATGGAGGGGGAGCAGTTAATGCCATTGAGTCGGATATACTGCGCAGGTCCAAGCCTTTAAAGGACGTGGCGACCCCTAGGAGGTTTATCTATGAGGCCCTACAAAAGGGGGGTGTAATTCCTCACAGTGGGCATGAAGAGGATTCTTGTTTGTTGCATCCCGGCGAGCTACATGACATGGAAACATGTTTAGCAGTGAAGGAATTGTTGCAACGAATGATAGATCAAGGTCGACTGGAAGTCGGTGATGAGGGGAGGGAAAAGCAGCATATATGTATGCAGTCCGCAGATGAGAGAAGTTTTGGAAGGCCTAAACCTTTGGTGATATATTTCACCAAGGACGCAGCTTCACAAAAGCCCCGATACCCCTCGGCAGCTAAACCTATTCCATTCCCATACCAAAACAGCCACGCAGTCTCGTGGAGGTATACACCTCCGAGTGAAAGGAAAGAAGAGACCACCGACATCAGCTTGTTGTCGACCAAGGTAACCAATATCACGGGGTTGAGCGGTGTGACCCGCAGCAGTTGCGTGTTTGCACCCCCCGACCTGCCAACACAACCCACAAACGTTAAAGGGAAGGCGAAGATGGTGGAAGAACAAAATAACAAAACGACCCCTACTCCGAACGAGGATATTCCAGTGAAAGGCCTTCCCGAGAAAAAGGATGGATGTGACAAGAAGGAAGTGTCCCTAGAGGAAGCAAGCGAGTTTCTCCGCATTATTCAGCAGAGCGAGTTCAAGGTCATTGAACAACTCAACAAAACCCCGGCCAGAGTCTCTCTTTTGGAATTACTCATGAGCTTTGAGCCTCATCGGGCTTTGCCAGTAAAGGTCTTGAACGAAGCTCATGTGGCCCAAGATATTTCTGTAGAGGGCTTTGGAGGACTCGTCAATAATATCACCGCCAACAACTATCTCGCCTTCGCCGAAGAAGAAATCCCTGTTGAGGGGAGAGGGCATAATAGGGCTTTGCATGTATCAGTCAAGTGGATGGACCACGCCGTAGCCAAGGTGCTCATCGATAACGGTTCTAGTTTAAACGTAATGCCCAAAAACACTTTGGAGAAATTACCGTTTAATGCTTCCCATCTAAAGCCAAGTTCCATGGTAGTCCGTGCCTTCGACGGCACCCGCCGAGAGGTTAGGGGAGAGATCGACCTCCCTGTACAGATAGGCCCCCATACCTGTTAGGTTACCTTTCAAATAATGGACATTAACCCCGCTTACAGCTGCCTTTTGGGGCGCCCGTGGATCCACTCGGTGGCAGTTGCTCCCTCTACACTCCACCAAAAATTGAAATTCGTAGTAGAGGGGCATTTGGTTATCGTATCGGGCGAGGAAGACATCTTGGTGAGTTGCCCGTCCTCTATGCCATATGTGGAAGCCGCAGAGGAGTCATTAGAAACAACCTTCCAGTCTTTTGAGGTGGTAAGCATTGCCCCTGTACATTCCTTCTCTGGGCAGCCTTGCTTGTCCGATACGGCAGTAATGGTTGCCCGAGTGATGTTGGGGAATGGTTACGAGCCCGGAATGGGTTTAGGCAAAGACAACGGTGGCAGAACCAGCCCGATAAGCACCAGAGGAAACCGTGGGAAGTTAGGGTTAGGCTATAAACCCACACAAGCGGACATAAGGAAAAGCATTGCAGGAAGGAAGAGCGGAGGTCAAGGCTCGCTATAAACCCATACAAAGCTCTTTCTTCATCTGTTTCTACGTCTCTACCCATTCTCATCCATTTGCATGTTTATTTCTTTACGTTTAAAACGCCAGATCCGACGATGAGTCCCTCGAAGGTACTAATACCTAGGACCCGACCATCGATTTCGAGCAAGAAACGAATCAGACGGAGGATGAAGAGGACGAGGATGTGGGACTTCCCCCAGAGTTGGAGAAGATAGTCACCCATGAGGACCAAGAGATGGGGCCACATCAAGAAGAGACAGAACTAGTGGACTTAGGAACCGGCAGTGGGAAAAAAGAAGTAAAGATAGGCACGGGTATGACCACACCCATCCGTGAAGAATTGACAGCCCTGCTAAAAGACTACCAAGACATCTTTGCTTGGTCGTACCAAGATATGCCCGGTTTAAGTTCTGACATTGTACAGCACTGATTACCTCTAAATCCTGAGTGTTCTCCGGTAAAACAAAAACTGAGGAGGATGAAGCCCGAGACATCCTTGAAAATAAAAGAAGAGGTAAAGAAACAATTTGACGCTAGTTTTTTGGCTGTCACTTGGTACCCAGAATGGGTTGCCGACATTGTACCAGTCCCTAAGAAGGATGGGAAGGTGTGAATGTGTGTGGATTATCGGGACTTGAATCGAGCCAGTCCCAAAGACAATTTTCCTTTGCCGCACATCGATATCCTCGTGGATAATCCGGCTAATTTCGCTTTGTTTTCCTTTATGGACGGGTTCTTGGTTACAATCAGATAAAAATGGTGCCAGAGGATATGGAAAAGACTACCTTCGTCACCCTATGGGGAACGTTCGGTTACAAGGTGATGTCCTTTGGACTCAAGAATGTCGGGGCAACTTATCAACGGGCTATGGTAGCTTTGTTCCACAATATGATGCACCAAGAAATCGAGGTCAATGTGGACGACATAATTGCCAAATCTAAGACCGAGGAGGAACACCTTGTCAACCTGCGGAAGTTGTTCGAAAGGCTTAGGAAGTATCAACTGAGGTTTAACCCCGCTAAGTGCACTTTCGGGGTCAAATCAGGGAAGTTGCTAGGTTTCATCGTAAGTTAGAAAGGGATAGAGGTGGACCCCGAAAAGGTGAAGGCCATCCTTGAGATGCCGGAACCCCGTACCGAGAGGCAAGTCTGAGGTTTCCTAGGACGTTTGAATTATATTGCCAGATTCATATCACAGCTCACTGCTATTTGTGAGCCGTTGTTCAAACTCTTACGCAAAAACCAAATCGTCCGCTAGAATGAGGATTGTCAAGAGGCGTTTGGAAGGATCAAAAAGTGTCTCATGAACCCTCCTGTGCTTATGCCGCCGATGCTCGGAAGGCCTCTCATCATGTATATGACGATTTTGGACGAGTCGATGGGATGTATGCTGGGGCAACATGACGAGTCCGGGAAGAGAGAGCGCGTTGTCTACTACTTGAGTAAGAAGTTCATGGCCTGTGAAATGAATTACTCCCTGCTCGAAAGAACATGTTGTGCTTTAGTCTGGGCGTCCCACCGTCTAAGATAATACATGTTGAGCCATACCACCTGGTTGATATCCAAGATGGACCAGGTTAAGTACATCTTTGAAAAGCCTGCTCTCACAGGACGGATCGCCTGGTGGTAAGTCTTGCTATCCGAGTTTGATATAGTTTACGTCACCCAAAGGGCGATAAAAGGAAATGCCTTAGCAGATTATTTGGCTCAGTAGCCTCTCAACGACTATCAGCCCATGCATCCTGAATTCCCGAATGAGGACATCATGGCCTTGTTTGAGGAAAAACTAGACAAGGACCAGGACAAATGGACCATGTGGTTTGACAGAGCTTCAAATGTTCTAGGCCATGGCATTGGAGCAGTATTGGTCTCTCCAGACAATCAATGTATACCTTTCACAGCCAGGCTAGGGTTTGACTGCACCAACAATATTGCTGAGTATGAAGCGTGTGCCCTGGTCGTCCAGGCGGCAATTGACTCTAATGTCAAACTTCTCAAAGTATACGGGGACTTAGCACTGGTGATTCACCAGCTGAGAGGGGAATGGGAAACTAGAGATCCCAAGCTGATACCCTACAAAGCCAATATCAAGGAATTGGCTGATTCCTTTGATGAGATCTCCTTCCATCACGTTCCCCGGGAAGAAAATCAAATGGCAGATGCGCTTGCTACTTTGGCATCCATGTTCCAGCTAACACCGCACAGGGACCTACCATACATTGAGTTCTGGTGTCGTGGAAAACCCGCGCATTGTTGTCAGGTGGAAGAGGAATGGGACGGTAAGCCTTGGTATTTCGATATCAAGCGATTCGTTGAAAGCAAATAATACCCACCAGGGGCTTCCAACAATGATAAAAGGACATTGAGGAGATTGGCGGCTGGTTTCTTCATGAGCGGAAGCATACTATATAAAAGAAATCATGACATGACTCTCCTGCGATGCGTGGATGCCAAAGAGGCGAACCACATGATCGAGGAAGTCCACGAGGGTTCGTTTGGAATGCACGCCAATGGGCATGCTGTGGCCAGGAAGATCCTGAGAGCAGGTGATTACTGGCTCACCATGGAAAGTGATTGATGTATCCATGTAAGGAAATGCCATAAATGTCAAGCCTTCGCGGAGAATGTCAATGCTCCGCCACATCCCCTGACTGTCATGTCTGCCCCTTGGCCTTTTCCCATGTGGGGGATAGATGTCATAGGGGCCATCGAACCCAAGGCTTCGAACGATCATTACTTCATTCTCGTGGCAATATATTATTTCACCAAATGGGTCGAAGCGGCTTCCTGCACCAATGTCACGAGGAGTGTAGTGGTCAGATTCATAAAGAGGGAGTTGATTTGTCGATACTGGCTCCCTAGGATGATCATTACTGACAAATGAACCAATCTGAATAACAAGATGATGCAGGAAATGTGTGAGGGTTTCAAAATCCAGCATCACAATTCCACGCCCTACCGACCAAAGATGAACGGAGCCGTGGAAGCAGCCAATAAGGATATTAAGAAAATTATTCAGAAGATGACAGTATCATAAAAAGATTGGCATGAGATGTTGCCTTTTGCCCTGCATGGATACCGAACTTCGGTACGAACTTCTACTGGGGCAACACGATATTCCTTGGTTTATAGGATGGAAGCGGTACTCCTATTTGAAGTAGAGATCCCTTCCCAGAGGATACTAGCAGAATCAGGCTTAGAAGAGTCGAAGTGGGCTCAAACACGCTATGACCAACTCAATCTTATTGAAGGTAAGCGCTTGACGGCCATGAGCCATGGGCGCCTGTATCAACAAAGAATGAAGAATGTGTTCAATAAGAAGGTGCGCTTGCGCAAGTTCCATGAGGGGGACCTTGTGCTGAAAAAGATGTCCCACGCTATTAAAGATAATCGAGGGAAGTAGGCCCCGAATTATGAAGGACCTTTCATTGTGAAAAGGGATTTTTCTGAAGGGGGCCTGGTGCTTACCAACATGGATGGCGGGGAGCTACCTTTACCCGTGAACTCTGATGTTGTCAAGCGATACTATGCTTAGAATATGGGGCAATTAAGGATATCGCTGCATGTTCTTTTATTTTTATGTGTTCTTCTTGGTTTCCCCCAGGGATTCCTGTCTGCTGTATATTTCTCGTCACAGTCCTTTAAAAGAAGAGAATAAGTTTGAGACTTCAGTCCTCACTTTGTGTGCTTTAAACCATGTGCGGTTGTGATAACCTGAGCCTTTTCGCTCAGTCCATGGGATGCCCCAAGCGCTTAATTAAAACTGAACCTGACCGGCTTTCACTAAAAAGATTGTTGTATTTGAAAACACTCGTGCATACGCATATGCATGCATATTTTGTGATAACAGGGGCAGAATCATCTTAGGCAGTGGTCAGATGCCGGGATGAAGCTGAAGGCAGAAATCAATCAAGGTAAAACGGTAACGCGGCCACAGTTTGTCGCGCAATGTCGTTTCCTATTTTTAGGTACTTAGGGACGGACGCATGTAAAGGCTAGGGTCACGACCGATAGATTGTCGTCCCTTGCCCAGCCCTGGACAAACGGGAAGCGCCGCTGCAAGGCAACCTAGTATCCTTTAAATTCCCAGTAATTATTACTTTTGTGCCTTTAAAGTAAATATTGGATGCCTGATCTACCCTGAGGGGGTTTGAGTAAGCAAATGCCGACCCGTAAAGAGCCATACTTATATCTTCCCTAAAAAAATAAGTACAGGTTAGCTCGCCTGGGCGAGCAACCCCTGCACGAGATGGGTTAAAAGAGGGGGAGGAGAACGTTTTCTTCACCCAAAACTTCCCCCCCCCCCCACTTTCAAAAAACACAAAGCAACGGGACTTGCTGTTTTTGCTCCCCCAAGCCACCTTTGGTTGCATTTTGCTTTCATCTTTAATACTCCTACTCACTCCAACAAGTAACTATCTCATTCTTGAGCTTTCTAGCTTTCCATTGATGTATCTTGGTCTCCTTTTGGTGCTCTAAATTGTGTGAATGTGCCCAAATCTGTGGGGCAATTTTGGCTTTGTTTCAAATTGATTGGTTTGAGTTAGGGGGTTGTAAGGGATGGCCCTAGGCCTATGGTGCATTCTGGAGCAATGGGGCATGCCATATTGCCCCCATTCCCTTGATTTTCATGCTTAAACATGCGCCCACCAAGTGTTCGGTGAAATGCCTCAATGGCATTTGCGCATGTTTTTGTGAAACTTAGCTTGTGAAACAAATTGTGCACATAGGACTGCCATTGTGAGTGTGTGGGCAGTTTTGTAGAAGCTAGACTAAAGTGCCGGAAGCATGGCTTACGCCTAGGAATCTAAGTTTTTGGTTTTTAATGTAAAAGATGCATGAGTATTAGAACATGTTTGAGAGGTTTTTTAACTAGAATTTGAATTTGCTGCCTCATGAGGAATACCTTGCACCTAGGTAGCATGAAAAATGCATGAAAAAATGCCTTGCAAAGTGTGTGAATATATAGCAAAAAATGCCTTTCCAAAATTTGTATATGTTGGATAGGTAGCAAAAATGCCTTTCAAAAATTTGAATATGTTGGATAGGTAGCAAAAAAAAATGCCTTTCAAAATATGCATATTTGTGAGTAGGTAGCATAAGGAGCCTTTAAAAAATGTACATATATGTGGGATGTAGCATGAAAATGCTTGTCGAAAACATACATGGATGTGTGTCATAAACTGCCTTTCACCAAAAAAAATTTGTGTGTGTAAATTCATGTATATAGATATGTCATAAAATAGTACATGCCCCAATGTGATTGTTTTGTAAAGTGCATGTTGACACTCGCACCATATAAGTGTTGTTTGGTTTTTGTTCATAATGATTGGTATTTCCTTGTAAATTAACTTTCCAAAATGTTTGTCCTCGCAGGAAATGGCTCTGAAGAAGCTTTCCACGAAGAGATCAAGGAGGGACGCCGTGGATGAAGGGACCAGTGTCGCTCCCGAGTTTGATAGCCACCATTTCAGGAGCGCCGAGCACCAGCAGCGCTTCGAGGCCATCAAAGGATTGTCGTTCCACAGAGAGAGACACGTCCAGCTCAGGGACGATGAGTACACAGATTTTCAGGAGGAGATAGCTCACCAACATTGGACGTCGCTGGTCACTCCCATGGCTAAGTTTGACCTTGATATAGTCCTGGAGTTTTATGCTAATGCTTGGCCCACAGAAGAGGGGGTGTGAGACATGCGGTCATTGGTGAGGGGTCAGTGGATTCCCTTTGACGCATATGCCCTCAGCCAGTTCCTGGGTGACCCGTTAGTGTTGGAGGAAGGCCAAGAGTGCGAGTTTAGTCAGAGGAGGAATATGGTCGATGGGTTCGACGAAGAGGCCATTGCCCAGCTACCATGCATACCGGGTCAAGATTTCGCTCGGACCGCTGCAGGGAGGCGGGTGCAGATCATGCGCACCAGCATGACCACGTTGACCCAGATGTGGATGACATTGCTACTCAGCAATGTCTTGCCTAGTGATCATAACTCCGACCTTCCTCTGTCGAAGTGTTAGCTGGTGTATGCCATCCTGACACAGATGAGCGTCCATGTGGCTCAGTTGATTGCTGACGCCATCTATTTATTTGCAGGTATGTCACCTACCAAGCACCCTCTAGACCCGGATAAGTCTAACAGGGCCCTGGGGTTTCCGGCATTGATCACGGGCCTCTGCCAGTCGTTCGGAGTTCCCGTCACTCCTAGTAAGGTGATCCGACCGCTGATCACTCGGGCCTTCATTAAGAAGTATTGCATGTAACGACCCGCCTCGTCGCTACGGTATCCACACTCTAATATTCGATAATTTCAATTTTTATAAAAAGAACTCCCTTAATTTTTTATTATGAAAATTGAAGTGATTTTGTCACAACATAAATTCATCCAACAACACGCTATTACTTAAGTGAATATGCATAATTACATAGAAACAATAATTCAGTACATGTCATACACATAACGAAAATTAAACATGTTCATATATATATAATTAAAATTCCAGTTTTTCATCTTTAACTCAACAAAATAAAACTTAAAAGCCAACTACGGAGGAGTTGATTACAAAACACAACTCTCTCCCAAAATAACGCCAACGTCATCACGTCGGCTCGGTGGCTCCTCACCAGAATCTTACTCCCCACACCCTGCCACTGTCATTCTGCTCCCACGAACAAGGTTCGTGATCATCACAGGTATCAACCACACGATACAAAATTGCAAGGGTGAGTTTATTATAAAAGAACCAATACCAATTCCAAATAACCACAATTAGCAAGGAACATAGGCAAACATGATAAGCATACACAACAATCATTATTCAACACTCATATCCAACCAATATCCATCATTCACATCCAACAATTACTCATCATCCATCCATGGACCCAATCAAGACTGCACAGAATGATGCATGCACCTAACTCAACACTCAGATGCAATGTGGTACGTACCAACAACAACCAAATCTCAGGAAATAGCCTAAGTGTGTCCACACGACACTCTCACTTAGGGAACTGTGCTGAGTTTGTCGAGACCACCCGGTTGTGCACGTAACAGCCCCCCTCCGATAGGTGATCAGCCTGGGAGCCCAAAGGTGTTCCCTACCAGGTGACAGCCCCCTAGTACAAAGTATACTTGGCCACAGTTACTCTATTTCCTGTGTCGTATGAGCTATGATCACAGCCAAAAGTAAGTGCCAAAGACCATGGACCAATTAAAGCACCTAAGCATCCCCTCAGGAATGCTTAGATTCTCTAACCACGCTAGTTACCCACGTCTGGGCCATCCGACAAGGTCAGTGCACTCTACCCCCCCATGACATACACTTCATACGACGTATGATCGTGGCCAAAAGCTAGTGCCAAAGACCCTGGAAGGTCAGTGCCCAGTGCCCCCCACGATCATACACAACATCCAACGTATGAACGTGGCCAAAAGCTAGTGAAAGACCCTGAAAGGTCAGTGCACAGTGTCCCCCACGAACATACACAACATGCACATGCCAATGCATTTCCAACATCAATCAACAAATCGTATTTCCATGTCATTCACAACATAAATATCATCTCATCACAATGACGTTATGAACAACAACAACAACCTCATTTCATATTCACATATTCATCAATAATAACAATTCATGTTGACATGGTCTTTATTAACAACATCATCTTAAATCAATATCATCATAATTATCATTATCATCACATATCAATCAAAATCCTCAATAGGAACATCAACAACAATTCAAACAAACACAACAACATCATTTCCACATGCACGGTCTTCAAACGACACACTTCAAACAACCAAAACAATATCATTCATCACAATACATATATATATCGCATCCCATTAGTTAAAACGTAATTTTCTTTGAAGAAAAATTAGCATGCAACAGGGACAGGCAGATATCCTCATAGCTAAGTTCCCTAACCTTAACTATGGTGTTAAAACGGTAAATTTTATAATAAACTCCCCTCACCTATCGTGAGCTACCCCGTGGATTCCTCATCGCGTCACTTGAAGATTCCTTTTCGTCCTTGCTCGTCGATTCCACACAAGCCTCTACTATGCCAAAACGAAGGAGACTTAGTATGGATTTCAAAACACAAAGCTAGTAACAGTGCTCTGGGTCAAACACCTACATCACTACATGAAAGAGCTGAGAGCATTTCGGGTTTTACAAAGGAACATCATTTGGAAATTCCAACCATGCCAATGTGTCCGGGGTTCAATGTAGGTTACGAAAATAACATTCATTTCATGAAAGGATAACGTTTACAAAGTCTCTTTCTCTAAGGTTTTTCAAAGGAAGCATAAGACATGCAATGTGTTGGGCCTTGTGGCCTCAATAATCTTAAGAGGGATAGGCTTAGAATGCAGAAGAAGCAACAACAATCAATTTAACAATGTTCTTTAAACATGCAAGACACAGTTGATTGCAACAAAATAAATAAGATAAGGGAAGAGAGAATGCAAACATAATTTTATACTGGTTCGGCCACTTCCCGTGCCTACGTCCAGTACTCAAGCAACCCACTTGAGATATCCACTATCTTTGTAAAATCCTTTACAAAGTCTGAACCACACAGGGACAACCCATCCCTTGTGTTCATATGCTTTACAAAAATAGACTCACAGTCTCTTAGCCAATTTCATTGAATAAGAAGAATGAAAGAAGAATTCTATCTTCAAGAGAAGAATATTACAATGAAGATCATGTAAGAATCCTTATAGATTTTGCAAGTGTTTGGTCAAGGATTTCTTTTGAGAGAGCATTTGACAATGAAGTTCTTTTGGAATCTCTCTCATTGTCTTTTGAGAGGATAAGACATTTTTGCCAAGCAAAACTCTCTGCATAAAATTCGTGCCCAAGTCACCTATTTATAGGCCTTTGATGGCCATTCACAAATCTAATGAAAAGATGTGACTGTTGGCGATATTCCTTGAAAATCCTCTTTGGTAATCGATTACAGAATTAGTGTAATCGATTACACAGTTGTTTTTCTTGAACAGTTGTGACCATTCATTTAAAAATTTGAATTCCCAATGTTCAGAGTCTCTGGTAATCGATTACATATGATGTGTAATCGATTACACACTTTTAACCATTGCTAATCGATTACATGTATTGGTAATCGATTACATGTGCCTTGAATGACTTGAAACCTTTCATTGTGAGGCAAGGCTTGATCTTGAAGAAATCTTGAATCAAGGCTTTGTTTGTTGAAACAATATTGTATTAATCTTGAAGCAAAATGAGCCTTGTTTGATTCTTCTTTTGACATCATCAAAATCATGTATACATACATTCACACAATGGTGGTTCCAAAGTCAGAAAAGATGCAAAGACAAGATGAAACTAACAAGAAACAAGCATAGAACCATGGTTACCTTGAAAGAAAACGAAAGGTCAGATTAGGGTTTTCGTTCTCTACCGGAACCGCAAGCCAAGTTGGAAGATTCCGCTTCGGTTGAAGGGTTCCTCTCGGTGTGGGTTTTCAATGGAGAACAATGATGGTTTGTGGTGGCTAATGGTGGATGTGGGTGATGGAGAAAGTTCTTGGAACTTTAGAAATGGATTTGGAAGAAAGAAAGAAGAAGAAATGACGTTTTTCCTAAGCTACACGAAAGCAAAGGCTGAAATGCTTAAATAAAAGATGCTCTAGGGAACGGAACCTTCTAGCACACTCCATACATCTTCACAAAGATCCCAACGGTCAGATCATGTACAATTGTCTTTTTAAGTTAAAAACCAAATTTCGGGAAGATCCAACGGTTAACTAAGGCTGGGCAGCATTTTTACCGAGGCAGCTTCATGTAGTTTTCTCTAGAAGCTTCATTAAGAGGCTTCCTCTAGAAGCTTCATTAAGAGGCTTCTAGCACACTCCAGATATCTTCTCAAAGATCCCAACGGTCAGATCAGGGACAAGTGTCTTTTGAAGTTTAAGACCAAATTTCGAGAAGATCCAACGGTTAATGAAGGCTGGGCAGCGTTTTTACCGAGGCAGCTGCATATAGCTTTCTCTAGAAGCTTCATTAGGAGGCTTCCTACCGAAGCTTCCTCGTGGCTTCTATGAGAAGCTTTCTCAACAGGCTTCTTTGAGAAGCTAGATCCTTATCTATCCACACCCCTCTATTAACTAAATTAACTAAATTAACGCAACAAGTAATCAAACATAATTACTAATAATATATAGATATATATATCAGGGTGTTACATTGCACGCCTAGGCAGGCGCAGGGTGATGCACCGCATGCTGCAGACGCACCACCACCACCTCATCAGGATGATCCCGCTGCGTCATTAGGCATGGAGCGGTATCTACAACACTTGGTTCGCCAGCAGGCGGCCAACCACCGGGGGCAGGTGCAGATACATGAGTGTCTCTACCAGCTCAGCCTCAGTCAGTAGGGCCAGGGTTTCGCTCCTTTTGCGTGCCCTACTCCATATCAATTTAGGGCCGAGGTCGCATGGCCTAGAGATTGGCCCGAGGCCCAGGCAGGGGTGGTGCCTGCAGGAGCTCCCGGTGATGCAGAGGAGGCCTGCATGGATGAGGAGATGACGGACTTGCTCGGTTTCTTGGGAGGAAGTGGAGCCATGTGACCGAGGTCACCGCACCTTTTTATTGACATTACTATTTTTGTTAGTTTTCTGTTGACGTTTTCTGTTATTGTCTATATTGATGTTGACATTACTATTTTCTGTTTTTGTTCATATGGTTACTAACATTACTATTATTATTGTTCGTTTAAGTTAGAAATTTTTGGCATTATGGCTCTCAGTTATTTCGTCACCGTTTTTGCGACTTACCGTTTCGTGCGTTTTTCGTTTACCTTGTGGTTAGACGTAAGTAGGTAGTGTGCGCCCTCGTTCGCACGACCTTTTCAGAGAGAAAAAGAGAAAAAAGAAAAAAAAAAGAGGAAATGAACAAATGATAAATAACTTTAAAAAGAAAAAAAGAGGGAAAGAAAAAGAGAGCAAGTAAGAAAATGAAGGAAGAAAGAAAATAAATAAAAATAAAAAAGGGGTTGTCTAACTAGAAAACAATATGCTTGTGAAAAGAGATAACTTCCAACTTTTCTTTCACCGATCATAACCAGTTTTTGAAAAAAAATGTGTATACATTTGAAGGGTAAATGCTGTGAAAGTTTTTTCGAACACCCAAAATAGACTCGAATGAATGCACAAATTGATTAAAGAACATATTTTGGAAACACTGGGTTGACTAAAGTAGAGAGAATGAATTATGAGCTCTAGCATCACATGACCAAAAGTGTTTCGACACTCGAGTGTCCAGATAGGTGCATGCATGACTAGTTTTGCATAAAATTTCCAAAATCATCATTGTTGCATTTGTGTCATGGAAATAATGTGGGACGTCCCCATTTATCCTTGAACCAAACCAAACCCTAACATATATCATGTCCAGCCATGCTACAAGCCTTGAGCCAAAATCCCAACTTACCATAACAGAAAAGAAAAAGGCCAAGAACACTCAAAGCCAAAGTTCCCACCAAAAAACACCATTCCCAAGAAAAAGTCCTATTGATCCATGATCACACATGTAATCTTTGATTTGATAGGAAATGACTTGCAAAGCCAAGTCATGACATATCTATGGTTCGGAATTAGGATGAAACACTTACCTGTGTGAGATTGATACACTTTGAGTGATTTTCTTCTATTTTTGTTGAACCCAGTGTTTCCTCTAAATGGTCATTTAGAAACGAAATGCTAACATCCAAAATCTCATTTATGGTTATGAGAAGATCTCATCAGCATACTCCCTTTCCCCGGTAGACACATTGTTTTTCATCCGAAAAGCATATGTTGCTCTGATTAGTTGGAAGTTTTGTCTCTTTACTAAAGCATGTTCGCATTTTAGTGAAGAAAACACCGAGACTATTTTTAGTCTCACAAGTTATCCAGAACTACGTAGGTCTGAGTTCCTCATTGAGGATGCATAGGAGCAAGAGCCTCGCTTTTGTCGGCCGCCCCACAACCTCTGTCATACTGACCCTGGGGTCATGTGACATGCGGAGATACCTAATGGTTATCCGTATAAACTTTCTTTTGCTATCTCTAAGACTCAAAGCATGATAGCACGCAGAGACTAACGTCGTCTCTTGCACCCTTTGTCAATCGCGGCCAACAAGCTCGTTGACACGCGAAGATTAACGTCATCTTCCGTGCAGACAACCTCTGCCAGTACTAACCCGTGAAGTTAGGGAACAGGTGGAAATACCCAAGTGGTTATCCGTATAAACTTTCTTTTGCTATCTTTAAGACTCAAAGCATGATAGCATGCAGAGACTAACGTCGTCTTCTACGCCTTTTGTCATCCAGAGGCGGCGGGCCCGATGATATGCAGAGACAAGTTATTGTCATTCCGCACACTTTTTCGCCATTCAGACACAGTCGTGTCCGATGGCACGCAGAGACTAACATTGTCTTCGGCGCCCTTTCGTCATCCAGAGGCAGCGGGCCCGATGATGCGGGAACCATTTGGTCCTGCACTTTTTACCTTTTGTCATCCAGAGGCGGCGGGCTCGATGACATGCGGGAACCATTTGGTCTCGTACTTTTTACTTTTGTCATCCAGAGGCGGCGGGCCCGATGACATGCGGGAACCATTTGGTCCCGCACTTTTTACTTTTGTCATCCAGAGGTGGCGTGCTCGATGACATGCGGAGACCAATTACGGTTATCCGCACGCTTTTGCTATCTGTAAGACTCGATGAGTGATAAACGCGCAGAGACAAGTTATGGTCATTTTGCGCCATTTGCCATTCAGGGACAGTAAGTCGAGAGGTGGGCGGAGACAAATTATGGTAATTTCCCACACCTTTATACCATCCAGAGGCGATCGTGTCTGGTGGCACGCAGAGACAAATTATGGTCATTTTGCGCCTTGCCACCCAGGCTCGATCGTGTCCGACGACACGCAGAGACAAATTATGGTCATTCTGTACCTTGTGTCAACCAAGAGGAACGAATTCGACAGTATTAGGATGATGTGTCGGTACTGCTCACTTTCAAAAAATTTTGCAGGTTCCACTGGCAGGGAGATTCACCGGCCGAATGGTGTTTCGCTCGAACGAAATTAGTGTCTTATCTTTACTTCCCTTTTATCTCCAATAAAAGATAAGTAAAGAGGGGAAACTGTCATACCCAAACTTCATTCGGGGACCATCCGTTGTTGGGATGCGACCCTCGTTTGACCACTTCGAGGTATTTGGCACCCATCGTTAGGCAATTCGTGAAGTTTCGAAACATGCTGGAAGTCAAAAGAAAGCATTGTAGCACAATCCGTGAAGTTCCATGACATGCCGGAAGTTAAAAGGAAGTGTTAGTGCGCAATCCGTAAATTTCCGTAACATTCCGGAAGGCAAAAAAGGGGATGATTACGCAATCCATAAGGTTATGTAACATTACGGAAAGAAAACAAGTATCGTTACGTAATTCATAAGTTTCTGTAACGTTAAGGAAAAAGAATCATCAAAAAAAGGCAAGGGGGTGTATTTAGTAAACAGGGGGTCAAATAGCAACCAGGCCCACTTGGGCCTTCCAGGAAGTTCTCCAGAAGGCGGTGGAAGCAACCTAGCTCGCCTGGGCGAGCTGAGCTCGCCCTGGGTGGCAAGCTTCTCCTTCCTTTTCCTATAAATAGGGGAAGGAGGGAAGAACAAAAATGTTCAACCCTCCTGGTATCTGAGATTCACTGAAAATTAGTGGGGAAAATTGTTTCCGTGAAGAAAATCCAAGCCGAGGCGCTTCCGTAACGCTTTCGTGACGTTTCCGTGGTGATTTCGCGAAGATTTTCAACCGTTCTTCGTCGTTCTTCGTTCGTTCTTCGTCGTTCTTCGGCCTTCAACCGGTAAGTTCCTGAAATCGAATCTTTCAATTCATTCTATGTACCCTTAGTGGTCTTCATTGGTTTCGCGTGCTTTTATTTTCATTTCATCTACTTTCCGTACCCCTTTTGACGTGCTTTAGTCATTTATTTAAGTCATTTTCTCACCTTATCAAAAATAAAATAAATTTCCACCGATCATTTGAATTGTAACATCCTTTAATTTATGTTAAAATGAATTCCGACCGTTCAGTCATGTCGTAACCACGTTTAAAACCAAAAAGAGGCAAAATAATAATATAATAATAAAAAATATCTTTTAGTAAAATAAATCAAAAAAATCAATCGGACGTTTTCTTTGGGATTTCCCTTTCTTAATCGAATCGACTAATAACCAAAGTGAAACTAAGGCTAAAATCAATTCATAAACCAAACTTTTTGTCATCGCCTAAAAAAGCCAGTTTCAAAGGTCCAACACCTTGAAACGGTCTTTTCCGCTTTTATTGGTTAAATGTAGATTTCTAAAGGCCTAAAAACAACATGTAACTTTATTACCTCTTTCAAAAAATAACAAGAGATCATTTAATGGTCCAACGCCTTAAATGACCTTTCATTCAATAAAAACTTATTTTGCAAAAAAAGGAGAAAAACAACTTAACCAAACCATTTGTTCTCAAAGAACTACGTAGGTTTGATTTCCTTATCACAATTGAGGAATATGTAGGAGCAAGGGAAACACCCTCGTCGACCACAAAAAGATAAAAATATAAAAGCCACAAAAAGGAATAAAGACGTAAAAGGGAACATAAAACAAATTGAAGTCATGTTTGCACACTTGATTAAAGGATGCCGTCCCTTGTGACGGACGCGTGGGGTGCTAATACCTTCCCCGTGCGTAAATACAACTCTCGAACCTTTCACTTAATGTTCGTAGACCACGTCCTTTCCATTTTTTCCGACGTTTTTCCTTAAATAAATGTTGGTGCGCGACTCCGCGCATTTTCCTTCCTTGGAAGACGCACCCGGGACTCACGCGTCGCCCTCCCGCCGAAGGGTAGGTTGCGACAACGTCCTCGCCTTCAGAGGGCTGCATGTCCTCACTTTCAGAGGACTACACGTCCTCACCTTCAGAGGACTACACATCCTCGCCTTCAGAGGACTATATGTCCTAGCCTTCGAGGACTACACGCCCTCGCCTTTAGAGGACTACACGTCCTCAACTTTAGAGGACTACACGTCCTCACCTTTAGAGGGCCACCCGTCCTCGCCTTCAGAGGACTACACGTCCTCATCTTCAGAGGACTACATGTCCTCGCTTTCAGAGGGCTACACGCCCTCACCTTTAGAGGGCTACACGCCATCGTCTTGCCTTCAGAGGACTACACGTCCTTGCTTCTGTTTTTTTTTCTCTTCTGTTATTTTTTTTAAACCAGTCTTTTAGAAGACCAACTACCTAATTTTTAAAATTTTAAAACTTCAAACTACCTCACTTTCCTCTTCAGTCTTTTAATAGTCCAATATTTTTAATTTAAAAACATAACAATTAACAATTTTTTAAAATAATTATTATGACTTATGAGAATGACATTAATAATTTTTTAAAATAATTATTAAAACTTAGCTTTTCCAATGAAATCACTATTTTTTAAAAACTATCAATTTTTTTCAATTCTAAAATTCAAAATACTCCAATTTTTTATTTTAAATTTATTATACTAATAATTATTTATATACCAACTTTTTAAAATAACTATTATGAGATTCATATTTGTTAATGACACTATTGGATAAAGTATATTTTTAACCCTTTTAAGGATGAACATAATAAACTAACTATTTTTATTTAGAAAAACAATATCGTTTTAAATTTAAGATTTCATACTATCCCACTATTTTCTTAAATAAATTAGTATTACTTAAATATTGTCATTTCTTTTTGTTTTTAAAATCCCAAACCATTCCACTACTTCCTTTAATTTTTAGTTTTATTCTCAAAAACTTGAAATGTCTTTTTTTAAAGAAATATAAGAATTATATTTTTAACAATAAAATAAATGTATGAGAATGCCTATGTTTTCTCTCTTTAATTATATATAATATAACATAATAGAAATGCAGACACACAGGCATGACAACATGTGTGCTTGCGCTAGTATATATAAAGGGGATATCCCTTTTTCATGAACACACTTTTTGTACCTTGTTGCCACTGAATTATTCTAGAACCCCTATTGCAACTTCAATACATGCATAAATTCAAGGATAAAATGGGTATCTAAAAGATTTTATGGGAAAAGAAAACATGTACAACAACTTAGTTGCTGAGGTAATTGCTCACTCTCTTTGTGCTTCAGTGTTTTTTCTTCCCACAAAGAGAGTGATTGACACAATTGTTCCATTTTCTATTCATTCATCCTCTTGAATACGTACAAAATAAAAAAGAAAAACCTCCTGCTTCTCTATTCTCTCCTATCCTCTTTTTTTTTTTTTAAGTTCCCCCTTCTTAGCAATGTGCCAAATGTTGACCATGGTGGCAGCAGTTTGAAAGTAGGGTATGCCAATGTATATTGGTGTGAGGTTGACTTTGTTCTGTAGTGACACTACGCATGAAGGGAAAACTAAGAGAGTAAGCAAGTTTGGACAGATAAAATTTTCAGTTTATTACGTTTGGTTTCTTTTATTTTTTGGGACTTATTTTGTTTGCATGTTTGAGTGATGATGAATCTTTATCGAATTTGATATATTGACAAATTTTATGTTCACTTGGAATACTTGGTGGCTGATGCATATATACATGTTACTTCATCATATTAGTTAAAGTTTGTGACTTTAAACATGTCCTTGGAATTTTTTTGATGAAAATGAACCCATTATGGGCTATTTAATTGTGACATACAAAAACTCAAGTCTCACATTCTTTAACTCTCTCCTTCCCTTCATATGATAAAGTCTCACATTGGGCAAAATAATCTCATGCATCTTTTGCTCCCACTATATAAGGAGGAAACCATTAAGCAAGAGAAGCATAGAAAAGATTAGCCTAGGGCTAAAGTGTGACATTTGAGATAATTTAATTTTTATTTTCATTTTGCTTATATTTGTAGCTTAAAAACTAAAATCAACTTTCATCTTGATGGAAACCAACTGCCTAGTTGTCCATTTAATCATGATATATAAAAACTCTAGTTCTACATTCTTCCACTCTCTCCTTCAATTCACATTAAAAGTTTCCACATTGGACAAATAATTTCAAGCATCCTTTCCTCCCCTAATATGAGGAATAAAACTTTAAGGAAGAGAAGCATAATAAAAAATATAGGCTTTGCGATAAGTGTGAGACTTGTAAATGTTTATCTTTTTATTTTTCTTGTGCTCATTTCTTTACCTCAGAAACTAAAACCCAACTTTTATTTTATTGTAAATAGACAAGATAGTGGCATATTTAATATTATATATTAAAAGCTCAAGTTTCACATACTTTCACTTTCATTTCTCATGAAAAAGTCCTACATTGGACAAAATAATTTCATGTATCCTTTCCTCTTCCTATATAAATCAGAAAACATTCAGTATTTATAGACATAGTGGTAAATTGTGAGACCCTAGATAGTTTAAGTTTTTATTTTATTTTTTCTTGTGTCTCCCCCTCAAAAACATAAGTCTTAGTATTTCTTATTCTATATTCAATAAATTGTTGGTGTAGGATATAGGATAGATTGTTCCTTTGGTACCAACCTCGTTAGGATGAGAGGACCACTACTACAAAATGGTCATTCTACATTGGTTATGGACCGATGATGTAGAAGACGTCGTAAAAGGGGATAGGTGTTCTACATCGGTTGCGAAGACCGATGTAGATTGGTGTTAATTCGACTATGGTCTCTTGGCCATGACCGTTGTAGAATGTCATTAATTCTACTACGGTCTCTTGGCATGGACCGATGTAGAAAGCGATAATTTAACATCGGTTGTCTAATTGACCGATGTAGAATCTTCACCATTCTACATCGGTTTTGACCGTTAAACATTGTTCAATAGGCAACCAAGGTCAAGCATTCTACATCGGTTTTCCAGATAACCGATGTAGTATATTTGGGAATTCAACATCGGTTATCCTAATAACTGATGTTGAATTATTATTTTTTTCCTTTTTCTTCATGAATTGCAATTCAAATGTTTTGGTACAAAATGTTTACTTGAACCTTGATATTATTGGCAGTTTATAATCATTAACTAGCAAATTGTAATGAAGCACGAAGGTTCCTATTCTAACTTTATAGTGTTTACAACACACACACAAACACACACACACACACACACACACACACACACACACACACACACATACACACACACATATCAGTTACTACCTACAAACCCATTATATCTCATCGGAGATCTCATCGGAGATCTCATCGACTTATTAGCATCACCAAATGCATTCAATCAAAATTTTTATTTTCATAATCATGGTATTTAAATACCATGATTATTATAAATTAACATGCTTCTCCAAAAATCTAATTTTATCTTATGAGTTAATATAATGGTCCCTTTGGGTCATTTTAACAAACACACAAAAAGCAAGCTCATCAAATAATCAGACTAAATATTTCATAATTTCCATCTGTTAAGTTATTACAAAGGACCCTCCTCTTATTATAAATGTAGCAGCTGCAAATGCCAAATCCTGGACAAGTCTTTTGTGAATTGGACCTTCAAATTCAGTAAACCTTCATATTTAACAGAAAGTTATGCCATCCATAATATTTCATTTCCTCATTTCTAAATTTCAGTGTATATTAAAAAAAAAAAAAGTTTACCAGCCGCTCCAAACCTCTGTCCAAATCATAGGTTTATAGGGGCTATTTGGAGTAAATTTATCACAATAGAAGCCATTGTAGGTGTTTATCTACTACCCCAAAGATGAAACAAATTAATTTAACAAAAGAAATGAAGTGAACACACAACGAGGTACATATAGGAGACAAATAAACTCATCAAACAAATTAAGTTTTTATTACATTTTTCTTGAAATTCATTAATGACAATATATATATATATATATATATATATATATATATATATATATATATAACTTGATTCAAATTTAATTTTAAATTTAAATTTAGACAATATTGTGAGAATTATTTTACGTAAATGCACCTCAGAAAATAAAATCATAAATAGCCCACTATCAAAAGATTCAAAATGATATAAGGAGATAGGTTCAAACCACTTGCCTCTGCATCAATACGGGACTGCAATTCAGAACTTGGACTCTCCTTACTATGAATTGGCCCTATCGCATCACTCTCATGATAAGGAGTAAGCTGAAAGTTTCACAAGCAATGTTAAAATACATAATTGTACATCAATAAATAGTTAAATACTAAATATTTTATTAACTCTAAACAAGAAGTTATAAAAATTTAGATAATTATTTTGCAAGCTGATTTTGGACATTAAAATATTGGGTTGAAATAAAGAAAATGACAAATCTAACGATAAAACCTGGAAAAAAAATGAAATGTAAAGTTTTCATGAAACCGATACATGTTAACACATAACTAAGATTCAGAACAGAAACCAATGAAAGTTGTAGTGGACATAGCAATAATATTGTTTTAAAAAACACCTTACTAGGATGAAGTTCAGCAACCACGATGCTTTCAAACAGCTTTGTCAGCTCCTTCCAAGACTTATGGTCCTGTGAACTCAAATTTGAGAGGGTGTATTAATGTCTGAGAAGAATTCAATTCCAAGGAATTAGTATGAGTTTTTGTGCTTTGAAAATAAAAGGCAGAAAACTAAAAACATTGATAATGACATGTAACAAGAACAAACACGTGTATCTTTGATGTCTAACGTGAAAGGGGAAATAACTGAATTTTCAAGTCACTGATGCTAGGGCCAAACCGCTAAAGGAAGAACAAAGCAAAAAAAGCATTCAAAAACAAGGACCAAAAATTCAACAGTATCAACCAAATTAAATTTGTATATTTAACTTGATACTGCAGCCTTTGAAGTTGGCTGCCACCATGATGATTTTTTAATGCATATACCACACATGGCCTCTGAGAATTCATAGTTGCGGCAACAGCTCTAGCCACATCCTGTGTTGTCTGCGTAAAAAATGAAGCACCCCATCTAGGACTACTCCTTTCTTCATCCTTTATCACTCTAGCCATTTGCTCCGTCACAAGCATAACAATGATTTCAATAAGTAATACTCTCTAAGAAGCAAGATAAATTCAAACAGTGATGAAAAACATTGACAACTATGAACAAATATACCAACAAGTCACCACAGAGATGAAACCTAAACCCGTCGTGAACTTTATTGCATATAACATTCTAAGGGGCTTGTTTTAGAACACCACCACTTAACCATATGATAAATTTATCAGCGATGATAAAAATAAGGGAAACAGGCTTGGATTGGGTATTTCTATAGTCCCATTTTGTAATCTACGACACATATAATGCTATGCTAATAGAACAAATTGATATGAAGTCATATATCCCTTGTAGCACTGATTTAAGAGCCCTTGCAGCCGTAGCCGCAACACATATAATAAATCCAAACAGATGAAAACTTGATTCCCCCTAATAATAGCCAAATAGAAGAAGACACACACAACACCCATATCAGAAGACATTTAAAAAAATGTTATTTTTATGTTGAACTAATCTGAAATCACATCAGAAACAAACCCATTAACCCAAATTAACAAAAAAACATTAAAAGAATCAAAAGGGTGTCATGTTATTATGTTATGTGACAATACATACCCCACTTGCAAGGATGACTCCAGTAACAACAAGAACAAGCGTGAGGTAAGTGAGCCAAGTCTCCCTCTTGAGCGTCATAAGGTAGGCAAAAACGGCAGTGAAGAAGGGCGTGGTGGCGCCAATGGCTTGGTTAAACGACACGGGGAGGTAGTAGAGAGAGATGCTCCTGAAGACAACGGAGACGTAAAAAACGAGGCTGAGAACAGAGATCTTGAAGAACTGCACCCTAGATCGAAGGGTTTGCAAAGGCACGACCTTCATCCACGCTATGGCTACGTAACTGAACAACGAGCACGTCGTCATGTGGCACATGATTAGGAAGATTGGGTACTTCAAGCCATAGTTATTGAGCAAGTACTTGTTCAGGAGAAGCACGCCAATGTTGGAGGAGTACCACGCCGCCACCAATCCCACCGTGAAGAACCGGTTGTTTGAACCCTTAATTTTTTTTAACCCTTCTGAGATTTGATCTTCTTCTTCTTCCTGTGGTTTTTCTGTTAATGGTGGTTTAAGTTTGACTTGTAAAGGTTAAGGACAGGGGGAATAAAAGAAAAACCCTAGAAGTAGAAGCGGCAATGACTCATGAGGATCTTAGTGGCCAGGGAATGGGAGGGGCCACGGTGGGTGAGGGAATTGAGAGTGACTTCGGCGGCAGAGTGTTCAGCTTGACGAAGAGTGGAGCAGTAGTGAGGGGTCTTGAAGATCTTGCCGTTAAAGTTGACGATGGCCTTGAACCTTGGCGCGTGATCGGGACCTTCCTGAAGAGACGTGTAGGAAGGTAAGTTGAAGCAGCTCCGCTGGGCCAGCTCTTGAAGCTGGTTCTTGTACATTTCCAGCAGCAACAACTTCTCTTTCTAGAGAAAACAGTAACCAGAGGTGGATGGGCTTTTAGGGTTAGTGAGAGAAAACGAAGAGGAGAGTGATTTCTGGGAAATAATAATAATAAAATTGGGAGCTGAGGTTCTGCATGCGCTTGTTTTTCTCCCCAATTATGACGGTCTTTACCAAAAACCCATCGCGAACTTTATTGCATATAACATTCTAAGGCGGTTTTTAATAACCATCTTAGAATGTGCATCGTAAAATGTATTTTTTTTTACAATAATTTCAAAAATGCCACCACACCACCTTCTAAATCGGTTCTATAATAACCATCGTAGATCACGTGTAGTAAAAAGTGTTTTTTTTAGTAGTGGGCTTTTCTTGATGCTTTATAACCATTGGCCTTTATATGTGTGTGTGTGTGTGTGTGTGTGTGTGTGTGTGTGTGTGTGTGTGTAACGAGGAAACTAGCAAGAGAGGCATAGAAACGATTGGCCTAGGGGTAAAGTGTGTGGTCAATTTAATCATGATGTATAAAAACCCACATTTTTTCACTCTCTATTTCCATCACTTGAAAAGTTCCACATTGGACAAAATAATCTTCATATCTTTTCCTCTCCATTTAAAAAAGGAAAGTCATAGAGAGGCATAAAAAATATAAGCCTAACGGTAAACGTGAGAGGTCTTAGTTTAATTTTTTATTTTGTTTTTGCTCATCTCTATCCCAAAAACTAAAAATCAGGTTCCATCTTGATGAAACCAAACCCATTAATGGGACATTTAACCATGTAATATAAGAACTCAAGTCCAACATACTTTTACCGTCACCTTCATTTCGCTTGAAAAGTCCCACAATAGGCACAATAATTCCATGCATCCCTTCATCCCCCTATACACAAAGAGAAACCTTTTAAGCGAGTGATGCATAAAACACCTAGGGGGTAAAGCATGATAATTATGATAGTTTAACTTTTTATTTGGTTTTTTCTCATTTCTTAGCCTCAAAAACTACTTTTTTTATTTAATTAGTGTGAAAAAGCTAGATGGCAAGAATAAGAACCTTGAGCTTTTACATCATGATTAAATAGGCCACTATGGGGTCTATTTACATTAAGATAGAAGTTTCTTAATGTGAACCTTGCCTTCTTCCACGCTCACCCCTCCCCATCTCTCTTCCTCTCCTTCTCCACCAAAACCCCTCATTCTCTTGCTTTAACTTTCACAACTTTACACCTCTCGCCTCTCCCTCAACCACTTTCCTTTGTGCCCCACATCTATGAGCTTTTCTGCCTCAATGACCAAGGGATGGGCCCTATCACTTCGATGCCACGCAAAAGCAAGAATGTGAGAAAGCTAAAACAGAAGGAGAGATGAGAGTGAAAAGCTAAAATGGAAGGAGATTTATGGGTTCTCATAACCTCTTTGTTAGATTCAGTTTGAAGGCTAAAAGGAACGGTTTCCTACTGCAGTACCGCTCTCTCAAATTGAGTTTAGGTAACATTTCTCCTTTTGTTTTGTTTGATTTTTTCTTTTAAAGGTTTACAATGTTGAAGTTAGATAAGAGATTTAAAAAATCAAATGAAATTTGAGGGAAGCATCGATATTCCATACAACAAAGTTCATATAAAACAAGATGAAATTTGCCGCAGAGAAGCAACTCAATTTGTCTATTACACTAAATACATAATGAAAATTGGATATTAATTAAATGTTAACTACAATTAGTGTACACACACATAAGCAATATATATAAGTAGACTAATATAGCTTATCAGTCACACTAAAAGAATAGAACAACATTGCTAGTTACCTCAAACTTGAAGAGAGTGCAATTGATGAATGGACAGCCCAGAAGAAAGCAAACCACCAAGGTCGAGGTAGAGGTACTCCCTACGCCTTGCAACTAAATCTGCCGCAGAGAAGCAACCAAAAGCCAAAGAAGAGAAAATAAATATTAGAACTTGGCATCAACATAGAGATATACTTGCTTGAGAGGTAATTTGTTGAATTAAATGAATAGTACTGCCAGTAATTATAATGTCATCCACATACCCAAGGAGATATACAGGGCAAATTGACCAAACTGGGTTATTTATAGAATAACAAAACTTGAAACTTTTGGAAAAATCGGTGGTTGAATCTTAAATCCTATTTTTCACCTACTTAGAGGCATTTTTTGGAAAAATTAGTTGACTAGATCACCTTTAGGGGTTTGCCCAGGGATTCTTCCTTCAATTTCAAGCGTTTTGACATATTATGGGCCTCAAACGGACATTCCTATCAAAAGTTACAGCCGTTTAAAGTTTACTTGCACAAACGCTAAATAAAGTAAGATAGTCTGAAGCATGGGGGTTAACTATGGAGTATCGGGGTGGTGAAAAACAGCCATATAGGGTTTAACTTAGCAGCTCATTTCAAGAAATTGCAGAGAAGGAATTACCTGACTGAAACTGCAGTGTTGGTGTTAGTGTTGAATGCTAAAGTCGGACTCCAATGGACCACAGCGATCACAAACCCCAACGGTGGTCACAAACCCCGACGGTGGTCACGAACCCCATCAACGACGATAGTGTGGAGGAGACCACAGTGACAGGTCTTTGCGGTAAGGGAGAAAAAGGCTTTTGTTTCTGAGACTGAGTTAGCGCATGTGGGGAGAACCTTCTGGGTTTTAATTTATCTATAACCCAACATCGGTTTTATAAAGAAAATCAATGTTAACATCAACTGGTTAACATCGGTTTTCTAAAAGACCGATGTTAACCAGTTGATGTTAACATCGGTTTTTTAAATAACCGATGTTAACATCAAGTAGTTAACATCGGTTTTTAAAAAACCAATGTTAACTAACTCGACTTATTTACAAAAATGCCACCGTGCTTTTCTTAACATCGGTTTTTTGAAAAAAGGTGGTTGAAACTTTATTTTTATTACAAATTATTGAAATATGAGAAGAAATTCCAAGGGTTAAGTTATCCATACTAAATCAATCAAAATATTAATCTAAGAAGCTTTAATGCTATAATTCTACGTTTCTGAGTATCCTATATCTTAAAGTATGTACGTGCTGAAAAGGAAAAGGAATGTGTCATTACTTTCTCTACTCTAGTATTATGATCACGAGTTGTTACTCTTATTCTTAAAAATAATGCATGCCAATATCATGCTACACAACTTGTCTTATCATGCGGGCAACATAAGGGAATTCTTTAAAATTCTTTTATTTAATGTTTGGTAAACGAATATTATATTTTAATTGATTCTTTGAATATAGGAAGCATCATTCAAACAACAGAAGTGAAAATAGGAAGCACAAATACTATGTGTGTGAGAGAGAAATAAAGAGAGCATTAGTCTCTTCAGCACATAATTACAAGAATACCTACTATACAAGTTAGTGCAAGCTTCATCCTCTTCAAGCGTGTAGCTATCATGGAAACATTAAAAATTAAAATCACTACCACTACCACAGAACTCACATTTAGCATAGATTTCATTGACTTTCTTGAAGTCCTTCAAGTTAGCCAACCTGCAGAAAATAAAACATATGCTAGCATCCCTATAGGCAAGAGCAGTGATAATTCAGGCGTTATTTCTGTAACTCTATTTTATTGTATGCTCACCAACAGAGCACACGGTATCAACATCTTTTTCCATCTTCCTCACACTCAAAAAATGAAATTCAAGTATAGTAAATAAGTGTTTTTAGTTCTGCATGAAGTTTTCTCCTTTATAATTAGAAAACACCTTTTCTCAAACACATGTAAATCAATTATTTTAATCCCAATTCTTTCAATAGTGATTCTTCTAGAATTAATTTTATCAATATAAAACCAACTGTTCTAGTACGAGTTAGCTATTAATTAAAATTATCGAAAACTACCAAAATTCCCTTGAGATCAATGTGAAGGGAAGCGTCCTTGTTTCTATCGTGGATGAGTTCGGCCAGCTTCGGTACATACTTTCCTGAGACTTTGACAATTAAACATTTCCTAGTAGTGTATTGTTTTACAAAATACCAAATAATGTTTTTTGATTAATAATAATTATTCTGAAAATGAATTAAAGTTGAAAAATATGCTTTTAATCAATATAGATGGCAAATTCTCATTACCAGTTAAGATAAAATGTTTAATGGTTATACTCCAAATTTTGAAAATGAATTAAAGCTGAAAAATCTGCTTTTAATCAAGATAGAAGGCACCAAAGTGAAATGTGAAGTTTCAATGCAGGTCATCCATAATATTCAGTGTGCCTGACAGGGAAAAAGAAGGATATAAATGCAATATTAACTTGTTCTGAATTTTGAAAAGGGGGCAGTGAGGAGAAGTTTTTTTTACGGTTCTCATTAAATCTTATCCCCTTTCATCAGCTAAAACACACTTTCATATACAGTGATATGGTTAGACAGAAAAAAAAAAGTGGAAAATATTCAAGTGTAACACAAATTTGGAAAAAGAAACTAAATTATAGGGAGATAAATCTATAAAAATAAAAACTGAAATAATGAAATAAGAAAAAAAATCTTATGTTATTCAAGAATCTTACGTGATTCAAAAATAAAATATTCAAAAACATTAATCTTTTAGGAGGCCTTGTACCTTATGTATATAAGGTGCCCTTTGCAGGAAAATTGTATATGACAAGCAGTTGGAGGTTGTTTACACACAAAGATGACTAACTTATATTTAAGGTTCATCATTCTCCTACAATGTCATGCAAGTGAGCTTGTTGCAAACATAATATTGACCTGACCAAAATGGATATAAAAATTGGGAAACTCTAAGGATATAATTAGTTGACCATTAGAACATATGAAAGAAAACATAGTTTCTACTAAGTTACAAGTGGCATGGATATGGATTGGGAACGGAACGTGAGTGGTCCATACATCCATAACATCCATAGGGGAAAGTAGATTCAAAGTGGAGAGATATAGATCCAGCTAGAAAGTCACTGAACTCATTATTGAAAATAGAAAAGGTATATCATGCTTTGCTAAGAAGTTTCAAGCCTAGAAGTATGGCTTGTTGCATGTTGAGTCCACAAATATAGTAATTTATTTATCCTATTTCTTACAAAATACTACCATCTTTAATACTTCTTACAATATCATCATCAATTTTCCTATAAAAATGAACAGAACAATAATGTGGTTGGGGATTTATTTGGCTTCTTACCTATCAAAGTACTTATCAGATGCTACTCCCATAACAAGCTTTCAGATGCCATGCTGGGAGATGAGTTCTAAACTTCCTTTTTCAATGTTATCCTTCTACAAATATATCAAAAATAAGGAAAAAAGATTATCAAGTTAAACAAGTAAATAAGGAAAACCTATCACCCTTAGGTTTCCTCATGCGATCTCCGGTGCTAAATTTACCCATGTTGTACTCACATCAAACTTGCATACACGCAAAGCAGATAATTAACAATTAAGTTATCATTACAATCCATATAAATTCACTAAAAATACACTCAATGTATTATAACTTAAAAGGAAAAAGCTACTAGATCATGGCTACTTATTTGTTGATTCCTATTTTGCACCTGAAATGCATAGAAGTTACCAAAGAAAAATAATAAATTATCTAAAACTCAATTTCAAATCCAAAGATGCCAATCCTAATCCCCAAATACTCCCCTCCCTACAAATGGCTATTTAAGGAGTAGATACTCTATGATGTTAATGGCACTTAGATGTCATGGATAAAACCCCAATCCCAATACCCAAATACCCCCTTCCCCACAAGAAACCCCAATCATATGATGCAATCCTACCCCGCAAGGGCATTGGATATAAGACTCCAAGAAGATTGGGCCAGAGATGCAAAAGAAGGCCCTAGGGTTCTCATGAGCTTTAGGGTAGATTTTAGGCCCATGGGCTAGGTATGAGCCCGCTTATCTTTGCACATATTAGATTAAGCTTTCATTATTCTCAGGCCTTGTATTTAGGGCTCCATAATATTAGCAAGGTACCCTAGAAATGTAGGATTTTTCAGCCTTTTTATTTTAGAGCACCTAGACTAGTTTTTGTATTAAGGGTAGTTTTGTAACTTCACATGCATTAAGTGAATATTTCATGTGTGTTTTGGGAAATAAATTTAATTGAATTGGGAAAAGCCTCATCCCATTGCCACATCATATAGTCACACTTTGTGCATGTCCTTCATGCTTTACATGCCTCATGACACCTAAGCATACTTAGTGGAGAATCTTGGACTTGATCATGGATTAGTGGGCTGAACCATAGCTAAAATTCACTAATCATAATTAGTGAAATTTTGGCTCCACAAATTCAATTTCAAATTCAAGTGAAATTTGAATAGAAATTCAAATTTCCCTCCAATTTTGTGTGACACTTACGCTATAAATAGAGGCCAGGTGTGTGCATTTTTTCAACTTTGATCATTTGAAAATTATAATTCAAAGTTCAGACCTCATTTGAGATACAAAATTTCGTGCTCCTTCTCTCCTTCTACCTCCCCTCATTTTCTCCCCCTTCAAGCTCTTATCCATGGCTTCCTATGGTGGTGAGCTTGTGTTTGACTCATCTTCTCCTTGAAGTGGTGTCTCCAATCATCTTTCTTCCTTCTCCATTCTGCTGCCAATCAACATCAAGAAGCAAATGACTCCATTGATGAAGAAGATCCAATGCCTACAAGCTCCACATGGTGCTACATAACCATAGAACCCCGCCCTCAAACACTACCGCCATGTTGTCTTAGAGTTATGTTTAGTCATAATAATTGTCACATTATGTTTTATGTTTGTGTTGAATTTTTATTTTGTTGATTGAATTCTAGATACATTTGTTCATGTATTCTTGTCATTCCTAGCCTATCTTTTGAATTTTGAGCCTAATTCATGCATGTTATTTAGTTCATAACATGTTCTAAATCAATTCCTAG
Source organism: Glycine soja (assembly GCF_004193775.1). Taxonomy (NCBI): domain Eukaryota; kingdom Viridiplantae; phylum Streptophyta; class Magnoliopsida; order Fabales; family Fabaceae; genus Glycine; species Glycine soja. The sequence goes on from NC_041021.1 coordinate 24,054,588, forward strand.
AAGTAATCTTGTTGTTCAACTTTATTTTGTTTTCTAAGTTTCCTACATGATGCCTATGATGAAGTTGAGTTGTGGTGCTGACTTGTGGCTGGATTTCTGAATCAAAATAAGTCTTAAACTCTCTTGAATTGTGTTATTCAAGATAATTGAGCATAAGCAAACACAAATTGTAACTATCCAAGCCTTAAGCAACATAAAAACTACTATTGATTTCTAGGTTCAAATCGCTGGTGCTGGCAGCTTGAACATACGAACTTGTATAAATTACTAGGAATTGGTCACTACGAAGTTTGAGCTGAATTTTTTTACTGAATTTGCTGGACATCCGTACCAAAACTATACAAAGAGAACCAAGTGATTTGGATAAAAGTAAAAAATAATAAAAATTACACAAGTTGGAAGAAAAATCAGTGTTCAGAAAAAAAAAGTGAAAGGGAAGTGTGCTTGTTGTTTTGGCTTGTAATTTGTTCTATAATTGGTGAATATTTTATGCCAATCTTAGTTCTGAAATTTCAATTGAAAATTATTGTGCAAACAAGTGCCAAAACTAGAGGTTTCTTGAGTCTTTTTTTTTCTAGTTTTTCTACTCTACTCAAGAGCCATTCTAGGTTTCTCTTTGAGTCCTAGCTTGCTTTTGCATGCTTTTCATTGCTTTAATTGTTGAATAATCCTTGAAAATTTGTCTTGTTAAAAATTTATTGGTTTAGCTTTCATTTCATTATTTTCGGGCCTTGTATTTAGGGCTCTATAATATAGGTAAGGTACCCTAGAAATGTAGGATTTTTCAGCCCTTGTATTTTAGGGCACCTAGACTAGTTTTTGTATTTGGGGTAGTTTTGTAATTTCACATGCATTAAGTGAATATTTGATGTGTGTGGTTCGAAATAAATTTAATTGAATTGGTAGAAGCCCAATCCAATTAAACTTTAGAGAGGGAGGTGAGCATTTGCTTGCTACACCCCATTGCCACATCATATAGTCACACTTTGTGCATGTCCTTCATGCTTTACATGCCTCATGACACCTAAGCACATTTAGTGGAGAATCTTGTACTTGATCTTGGATTAGTGGGCTGAACCATAGCTAAAGTTCACTAATCATAATTAGTGAAATTTTGGCTCCAAAATTTGGCTCCACAAATTCAATTTCAAATTCAAGTTAAATTTGAATAGAAATTCAAATTTTCCTCCAATTTTGTGTGACACTTATGCTATATATAGAGGTCATGTGTGTGAATTTTTTCAACTTTGATAATTTGAGAATTATAACTCAAAGTTCAGACCTCATTTGAGGTACAAAATTTTGTGCTCCTTCTCTCCTTCTCCATCCCCTCATTTTCTCCTCCTTCAAGCTCTTATCCATAGCTTCCTATGGTGGTGAGCTCTTGTTTTACTCATCTTCTCCTTGAAGTGGTGTCTCCAATCATCTTTCTTCCTTCTCCATTCTTCTGCCATTGAACTTCAAGAAGCAAAGGACTCCATTGATGAAGAAGATCCAAGGCCAACAAGCTCCACATGGAGCTACATCATGTGGTATCAAGAGCACCCTCATCTAGGTGATGTTTTTTTGCTTCCTCTATCTTTTTGTTCAGTCAATTCACTTTAATTCCTTGTTATTTGTCTTAGTCCTCATGTATGTCCTCCATTTTCTTGTGATTTGGTTTTATTTAGAGGATATTCAAAAAAATAAACCGACTAAATCTTAGATCTACACTTGTTCTTGCATTTCTTTGGTTCAAATTTTATAGATCTACTCTTGAATCATGTTTTTGTGTTGATTTTAGGTTCTATCATTTTTCAGTCATAATATTCTTGTGCTGAACCTTTAGATCCAAATTTTCTTCCAAAATATTCATTAGAAAAAAAACACAAAAATTTAAGTGTAAATCACTTAATCCATGTTGTCTTAGAGTCATGTTTAGTCATAATAATTGTCACATTATGTTCTATGATTGTGTTGAATTTTTATTTTGTTGATTGAATTCTAGATACATTTGTTCATGTATTCTTGTCATTCCCAGCCTATCTTTTGAATTTTGAGCCTAATTCTTGCATGTTATTTAGTTCATAACATGTTCTAACTCAGTTCCTAGAATTAATCTTGTTGTTGAACTTTTTTTTTTCTAAGTTTCCTACATGATGCCTATGATGAAGTTGAGTTGTGGTGCTGACTTGTGGCTAGATTTGTGAATCAAAATAAGTCTTAAGCTCTCTTGAATTATGTTATTCAAGATAATTGAGCATAAGCAAAAATAAATTGTAACTATCCAAGCCTTAAGCAACATAAGCACTACTCTTGATTTCTAGGTTGAAATCGTTGGTGCCTGCAGCTTGATCATACGAACTTGTATAAATTACTAGGAATTGGTCACTACGAAGTTTGAGATGAATTTTTTGGACATCCGTACCAAAACTATTAAAAGAACAACAAGTGTTTTGGATAAAAGTAAAAAGAAATAAAAATCACACAAGTTGGCAGAAAAACCAGTGTCCAAAAGCAAAAAGGGAAAGGGAAGTGTGCTTGTTGTTTTGGCTCGTAATTTGTTCTATGATTGGTGCCTATTTTATACCAGTCTTAGTTCTGAAATTTCAATTGAAAATTATTGTGAAAACAAGTTCCAAAACTAGAGGTTTCTTGAGTCTTTTTTTTTAGTTTTTCTACTCTACTCTAGAGCCATTCTAGGTTTCTCGGAGTCCTAGCTTGCTTTTGTGTGCTTTTCATTGCTTTAATTGTTGAATAATCCTTGAAACTTTGTCATGTTAAAACTCTATTGGTTTAGCTTTCATTTCATTATTTTCAGGCCTTGTATTTAGGGCTCCATAATATAGGTAAGGTACCCTAGAAATGTAGGATTTTTCAGCCCTTGTATTTCAGGGCACCTAGACTAGTTTTTGTATTAGGGGTATTTTTGTAATTTCATATGCATTAAGTGAACATTTGATGTGTGTGGTTGGAAATAAATTTAATTGAATTGGGAGAAGCCCAATCCAATTAAACTTTAGAGGGGGAGGTGAGCATTTGTTTGCTACACCCCATTGCCACATCATATAGTCATACTTTTTGCATGTCCTTCATGCTTTACATGCCTCATGACACCTAAGCACACTTAGTGGAGAATCTTGCACTTGATCTTGGATTAGTGGGCTGAACCATAGCTAAAATTCACTAATTAGTGGAGAAACTCTCAAATTTCATTAAAATTCAAAATCTGACAACAAAGTGTTTAAAGAGTCTATTTATATTCTTACTAATAACCCTAATTTAGGCCAAAGGCCTAATAACTAATCCAATAATTAACAGACTTTAAAATAACAATAACAGTTGTGGCGGCCCATTACAAGTCCAAAATAGGCCCAAAATACAATTAAAAATTAAAATAAATTCTATTGTTCAAGTTGGCCTCAAAGCATCTTCATCAATTTGTAGGAGAGTGATCCAATTAGGTGCAAACATTAATTCGCATTGGTCTTCTTTCTCTTTGATCTTTAGAACCAGGCCTTGCAATGCCTACTTCATCCTCTTAGTCTTGGACCTTGTCATAGGACCTCCAATCCTCCATAAAGGATCATTAGACTGACTGGTTGCACCTCCATCATTCCCTCTCTCTTCGAAAGGTAGCACTTATGTTACCATATTCTCTTGGCAAGTCCAACTTGTAAGCATTGTCATTTATCTTTTCTAGAACTTGGGAAGGTCTATCTCCTCTTGGTTGCAACTTGGATTTTCTTTGAGCAAGAAGTTTTTCCTTCCTCATATGAACCCATACCTTATCTCTTGTAAGATTTTTACTAAAGTATGTAATTGGCTTAGAGTCCTGCATCAGTAAGTGTTAGACAAGTGGCCTTAATAACTTAAGAGGGGGGTGAATTAAGTTTTAAAATTTCCCACTAACAAACTTTTAACCCCCTTCTAAATGATAGACTCAGAATACAGAAGAAGAAGCAGCAATGAATTTAATAATGTTCTTTAAACATGCAAGAAAAAATTGATTGCAATAACTTAAATGAGATAAGGGAAGAGAGAAATGTAAACTCGATTTATATTGGTTTGGCCACTTCCCGTGCCTACGTCCAGTTCTCAAGCAACCCAATTGAGATTTTCCACTGTCTCAGTAAATCCTTTACAGACTTTGAACACACCTTGGGATCCCTCAAGGTACCTACTTGAGATTTTCCCTTGTGTTCAAAGATTCTCCAAGAGACAACCCATCTCTTGATTATAATTCTCACAATCCAAGAGACAACCATTCTCTTGATTACAACTGATTTTCTGAGATGAACAGAAAGATTTCTCTCCTTTAGAGTGGATGATAAAAATTGAATTTCCTAGAGGAATTTATCTCTTTTAGAGATGATAATACAATTTGAAGTTCCTGGATGAATTCTCAATAGATTTACAAGTGTTTGCCCAAGAGTTGTTGAGAGAGAATTTGGCAATTAAGTTCTCTTAGAATATCTCTCTCTTGCTTTTCAAAGTCAGACACACATATATATAGGCCCATCGTGCCTTTTCAAAATGGTTTGAAGAGATGTGTCTTTTCAAAAAGTATTTTCTAAAATTCTTCACTGGTAATCGATTACAACACTACTAGAAATCGCAGTTTTTACATCGGTCGAAAATGATATTTTACATCGGTGGTCAACCGTTTTTGAATATGATGTTGTTGAAAGTTAAAAGTTTTGACATCGTTCCTCAATCGACCGTTGTAGAAATACAATGTTTTCTACATCGGTGCTATCCTGACCACCGATGTAGAAATTATACCTTCTAAGTCGCTGTTGTATTCGTGAACGATGTAAAAAATGTGTGTTTTAACATCGATGGTGACGTAAGCATCGATGTTAAATGTTGAATAACTTGTGTGTTTTAACATCGGTGGTGATGTAAGCACCGATGTTAAATGTTGAATAACCTACAAACAATTAAAATTTAGGTTAATTAATAATCAAAATTTTATCATCAATATTGCTAATAATCAATAAATATTATTATATAATATTAAAATCAGTATTTATAATTACAATATTATCAATATTGCTAATAATCAATAAATATTATTATATAATATTAAAATCTCTCAACAAGAATTAATTATACACAGACCAGAAACAAAAAGAGAATTTAATGTCTAATCTGGAAATTAATGGAGACAATAAACCAAATAAGGGGGGAATGATTTACCCCCTCCTTTTTCTCCTCTGCGGTTATTTCTTCTTCTTTTTTCTCCTCTGGAGGTTTAGGCAAAGGTCAAATGAGCTCTACTTTCTTGCCACTTTGTTTTGTAGGCTCTCACACACCTTCATGGGGTCTGTTGCCTTTCCTTTCACTACCACTTTTCTTGCCTTGTTATCTCCAGTCACCTCCTCCATTCCTGCCTCACACAAAAAAAAATGATTACAAGTCAAAAATCGTTAATATCACTTTATTGTTAATCTTTTCCACCACATATACCTTTATCTATGTTAAAACATTAATGCAATGATGGATATGTGTAAAATTACCTATAAAAGTTTAGAATAATATATACCTGACAAATTACTTCATCATGTATGTGCAATGATGGTTTTATGATAGCTCATTTGTGTGGTATTTATAAATTGATGAGCATATATGAAAACCTCTCAATTCATATATATACAAATTATTGTGATGGATAAGAATAAATATAAGGTCATATATATAGGAGGTGGTGAATCCGAGGCAAAAGAGCTAGGAAAGTATAAGAAAGAAGGGTATGGAGGAGTTTCTTTCTATCAACCAGTATGGCCCCTTTGACTTCAATTTTGGATGTTTTAACTCAGCAGCTATACAAGACATGAAGACCACACTTCATCTGCTCTTTTACTTCAATTCTACAAAGTTTAAAAAATCAATTTGTTTCCACTATGTGCTACCAGCGCATGCAATTTGTTTCCACTATGATCCGCATTAGCTTCATGTCAAGAAAAATATTGGTTTCTAGATTGTATCCTCTGTTTCCCCTTTCATCACTATAATTCTGAAGATAGCAACATTCAAATGATCTAGTCCTGAAGTCAGCTTTGTTCTTTTCATAATAATAAAAAAATAAAAGATTTATAGCACAGTGTTACCCCAAATATCCTTTACTAAAGTAGAACAGAATAAGAAGAATTAAGTTAGAAAATAGAAAATAAGCACCATATCACATAGAAAAAATTAGATGTATAGGATACATATCGGAATGGATGCTCAGATGTATAAAACTGGGGTTTATTGGCCTTAGCAATCACAACATCAAACAGTTCCATCCAAGAGTCTCTACAATCCAGAGAATCCTAATCAACATTCAAGAATAAACTCAAGGAAATTATGTCCAGAAGTGCAAAAAAATCATGAACCACAAAAATTACATTTAAAACTAAGTAAGGAGCTTTCAACCAAACAATTTAAAGAGACCTGAGTGCCAGTGTCATTGTGAACTATCTAAGTAATGTGCAATATAACATAACTCTAGCATACAGCTGCCCCTCCCTTGAAAAAAATTCAGGCCAAGTTTCAACTTTCAAGTAAATTCCATTTTCTCCTTCATGAGAACAAGTGGAAAAGATCCTAAAAGATGGTAATTTTACTCCAAAAACACTAAATGATTACAAGTGAAATAATTGAAATTAGGTCATAGAGAGAAACCATATCATATTTAACGGCTAGAAGTAATGACACAATGGACAAGTAGAGAACTTGTGTATGTGGCCTTCATAACAACTACTTATAAACATAATTTGTTTTACACATTTTCCCCTAATAGAAGAATTTGTTAAAACTTAAAATAAAGAGCAAAAGATATAATCAGGATATGTGATTCTTCTAAATAGAATTTGTTAAATATTCATCTTTACAAATTACTAAAATGAAATAGTGCATTTTAATCAGCAAGAGAACTGAAACATATGTATAGTTGATCTCCATTCTAGACTCTTTCCTTCATCGTCTAAATGTAAATTACAATCATCAATTCATCATATTATTATAACTGATTACATTCATTTTTCCACCTATACTCTTTTGGTACTCTTTGAAGAATAATTGCACCAGGATGAAAGAAAAGAACACATTAGTATATTAGAGTTGGAGCTTTGAAGTTGTCGAATAATTGAACCAAATATGATTTTCATGCCATGTAGAAAATAATTGGGAAATACCATATTCCAAATTAAGGAAAAAAATACTAAACTTCAACTGGCAGTGAAGTCTTAACAAAAAAAATTCCATGATACATACAAAATGTGTCATATGGTTTACTGTTAATCAAATACCTCCAACATAAAACACATCCCTCCATCCACAAAATAATAAGGAGAATTAGTCAACAGGAAAAGCTTCTTCCCCCGCTCCCTTAGCATCTTAAGATAACGTAATATCTTTCCCTGAAATATTTTCCCACAAATGAATAACTGCAAACTCTTAATCAGAGAATAAAATAATTCAATCTATTGTACAACATGAAATAGATTGAAGGAAAATGGTTTGCACTTATAACTGGATTAAGATACTAGATCCTGAAATAGATTTTTGCTCGTATTGTGGACCACTTATTGCAGCATCTATTGGACGCACTCATGGACACCAGTTAAAGGAAATGGGTAAAATGGTTTGAACTTACATTTTTCACTAAGTATCTGTGTGAGTCAGATAGTATTCCTCTATGAACCAGGCCACTTCGATGGACATGGTCAATTGCACAAATAACATCTTCATAAATGTAGGAAGCATCAAATTCCAACTTAGCATCAACAAAGTACTGAACTATATCTGCAAGAAGGCATGCCTGCAGAGTAATAATGCAAATAATCAGTTCTCAACCTAAGAATTAACAGTGGAAAGAAACTTCACAAGTCAATGAATTGGACATCTCCCCCCGAACCAAGCAAATCTAGTAACTGGTTCAACTATTCAGTTTCCTGCCTCAAAAGGAATTGGACATCTCCCCCCGAACCTGACCCCGAACATGACCCGGATCCATATTCAACACCCACTTCAGGCCCCTACTTGGGCTCCTCCACTAGAGAATCCGGCAACGCCGCTACCTTTCGCGGCTTCTTTGCCGACAACTCCTTCTTGTCCTTCAACCGCCGGTGACAGAAAAACCAAAAACAAAAAATTTGACCAAAAAAAAATGAACAATAAAAAACCCTAGAAATTGAACAAGAAAAAAAATAAAATAAAAAAGGTTAACGATAACAAACCCACATAAGCTTTCTCGAGCATTTCAAGCTGAAACGACATCTTCATTTGACGCTTGGGCTTACTCAGACCCTCGCTCGAATTCCTAATTTTGTTGTCACTTTCATTGTTGTTGTTGTTGTTGTTATTGTTGTTGTTGTTATCATTGTTGTTTTCTTCCTTCTTCACGTCGTTGTTCTCTGCCTCGGCCTCCATTGATCGAGATCGAACCTCTTTCCACCTTCAAACCCTAAGAATCCACAATGAAGCCACAAAAAGAAACCCAACCACGCAGCAAAGAGAATAAAAAGGAGACAAGCTTCCTTTCTCCCTTAGGGAGACAAGCTTAGCGAGACAACCATGACAACCACGATAGTGCTGGTATGCTTCACGACGGCAACCAACTTAGAGAGACGTTTAAGGGCGTGAGGTAATGTGGGCTAGGGTACGTAGAGTGCGAGTATGCGAGAAATAAAAAGATGAAAATTTACTTCAGATTCAAAGACGGTGTTTATGAAACCCATCTTTGGAGAATGCAGTTCAACAACGGTGTCCACTGTGGCGTCCCCAAAATAATGACTGGTTTAATAGTAATGATTTAAATAACAAAAACCATGGGAATTTTTTTTTCTTCTTTTTCTTTTTCATCTCTTTCTCTTTTTCACAATAATTAAGTTCAGAAGGAAAATTATCACTATAGAGTCCTGAATGGCCAGTTCACAACTCTATTCGGAGTCATTTCTTTCTGCTCACTCATAACCTCTAAAATATGTTGCTCTTTCAAAAAGGAAAAGTATACCAGCCATCATTTTAGGTCGTCACGTGTAAAATAATAAAATAAAATACGATCAATGAACTCTCTTTCAAATAGAATCTGTTAACACGTTCTTTCCAAATAACAAGATCAGACATAAGTACATTCATCATTTAAAGCTGTCCAAAATATGGGAGTTTTGCAAAATACATAGTGACATCCAGAGCAAAGGTATCCACTGTGGTGGCTTCAGCCACATGTATACAATTATCAAATTCCTATACAATAGGTCTACCCATACAAAAACAAAAGAGTAAACCTAACAATCAGTACTAGATACACCCATCCCCAAATGTATATAAATCCAGTCTAATGAGTTGTCTACTATGATGAAGAGCCTCCACTAGTCGCCATCTCTCCAGGGCCGCTATCTTCCGTCGAGTCTGCCTCAGATGCCGACATGACGTCCTCGGGAGAGTCCACCTCAGGGAGTGGGTCCTCATCACCCTCTAGAAAGTCAAGAGCATCCACAGCGGGCTCAGGAGGTAGCTCCTCTGGATCTTCCTCAGGGTCTTCCTCAGATGACGTCACCTCGATCACTTGGACTGGCTCCACTAGACGATATGGTGTAGGCGTGGGTAATATCCACTCCACAATGCGCTGAAGCATGCGTGCGGGTTCCTCTGGATACACCAATGAAGTAGTCGTGAATCGAATCGTGCCCCGGAATCGGCACCTCGCATTGCCTTCGAGGGTCTCCCAAGCTCCCTCTAGGCACTTCATCTCCACTCGATCATGGATGAACTGCGCTGCCATCACGATCTACAAGAAATAAAACAAAGGGGTAGACTCTTTCACGAGAGATCTAACTACGGTAGCAACACAATGCGTCCCATAACCACTACATGCAATTAAAGGGGTATCTCAAGGCTTTTCATCTCTGGTAATCGATTACACAGCCTTGGTAATCGATTACCAGAGGCCAAACTCGAATTACACAGCTTCAGAACATGAAAACTTGCAAAATGCACTGTGTAATCGATTACACATAACTGGTAATCGATTACCAGTGGCCTGTTCCTCTGTGTAATCAATTACACAGCACTGGTAATCGATTACCAGAGGCCCTTTTAACATTCCAGTCCCATTTCTAAGCCTGGTAATCGATTACGCCCCTTTGTAATCGATTACCAGAAGCCCTCTTAGCTTCCTGATCTTGTTTTTAAGCCTTGTAATCGATTACCCACCCTTGGTAATCGATTACCAGAGACCATATCCCATATATCACTCAAGATTCACAGCTGGCTAGCCACCACACAAGCCTCCTTGCTTTGTGGTCTTTGTTCTTTTATCGGTTGACTGCCAGGAGCTCGCTTGTTTAGGTACATCACAGGTTCTCACTGACTGACTATGCCCGGGTTGGGTCGGGATTGGTCAAGCTTGTTTTTGGGCAATAGCACCCCACCTGACGTCCCCAAGGTCTCCTGACCCTCGCGACATATCTCCAAGTACCACTCTGTGGTCAACGAATAAAAGTAGGAAGTCTCACCCTTCCACACTTCCTCATTTCAAGCTTGTAGGATTATGGGGTATCCATCACATGTGGTACTAGGTGGAGGTCGGGCGATGGTGCAAGTCAACTCTCCACATCCACAGATCACACATACACCCACCATCCCCAGTTGCCCACCTTCACTGAGCTCACGTACTCCCACGTAGCCCTTATCCTCGTTCCTCTCAACACCGGGTCCCCAGCAATCTCTCCAAGCTTCCACAACATCCAAGCAATTCAACATCCCAAACATCATGAACTATCAAAACCAAGGAAAATAGGGCAAAGGCAGAAAACTCTGCCCAACACAAACCAATATCGCAGCTTTTCTCACTTAAAAACCCCAGTAACATTCTCCTCATTCCAATTCGTTAACCGTTGGATCGACTCGAAAATTTTACTGGAAGTCTCTAGCACATAAGTCTACATTGTGACCGTTGGGATCTGCTAGAAAACATCCAGAACCCAATCTGTACTACTCTTTCCACAACCAGCAAATACACAACATTTTCTGCACAAAGCCAAAATTCTCCTGCACATATTTGACAGCAAAATTCTGCATAAAGTGCAGATTTTAGAAATCACACTTGCCCTCATCCAATTTTGCTCAAATTGAATCCTACAAGTCCTAAATCATGTATCAATCATGTCTAAATCAAGGACAAGCTTCAGACCAAAGCAACTCAAAATCTAGGTATCTAAAACCCCTCAATTTAGTGGATTTTCAAGGTTTGAGAAGTGAAAATGAGAATGGGGTAAACTTGGAGCAAACTCTCATCTCAAACAAGTCTATATCATCAATCTAAACTCGCTCCAACTGGTTTTACGACGAAAACCCTACCGAATCAAAATTTGACTCCTCAATACCCAATTTTACCCTAGAAATGGCTCTTGTTTTCACTTTGGTCACTCATATTCCTCATTTGCACAGTCTAAGCTTTCTCATAAGTCCTAAATGACATTTCAAACTAGGATTAACTTCCTTTAACCTCCAAATACCACTAAATCCATATTTGGTCTTCCAACTCTCAAAGCCTCACTCTTTTTCCACTCATAACACCACATTCTCACTTTCTAACCCTAGGTTAACTCTACCCTTCATCTCAAGCAGTTTTCCATAAGCAATTTCAGCACATAAACATCACAAGCATCATCATAAAAACCCTAAAATAGAATGGGTAAGCTTGACTCACACCAAACATGACAAGTTTAACATGCTTTCATCAAATCTCTTCAAAAGCACTTGCCACTTGTCCCATTTTGAGTGGAACAAAAAGGGCCCACCTTTTTCTCTTGATGTGACTTATGCACAGCCACAAGAAGAAGGGAAAAATCTGACCTTTGAAACGCTAAAATCCTGCCTCCGTTTGCGTGTCGTTTCTCTGGTTCCAGTCCCTCGTGTTTCTCTGCACCCGTCGGGGCCAGTTTCCGAAAGTAAGCAATATGTATATCAAAATGCTCAGAATGAAACCCCGAGCGTGGTTCAGAGGTTGGTTTTGTTAAATTTTAAGTTGCACGCAAAACGATGATTTTTAGACTAATTAATTGAGAATTAACCTATAACCATCCAGTTATGGATTTCTCTTCCTTAATCAGCCTAACCCGCGTATCTTTCCCCCAATATACCTACTTCTACCAGGAGTATACATACATATACACTGAATAATACTTATATGTAATAATTTGAAACACATCGTTCACAAAATTCCGGGTAGAAATTTCCAGGATGTCACATCCACTAAGCCCATTTTTGTAACGCGCAGATAACGTCATTTTTTTATAGAAACGTTGTTAAAATAAATCTCTTATTTACTATAATGTCACCTCCTCTAAAACAACATCGTTTTTGGAACACCGATGTTGACTGCGTGTCTTAGAATACTATTATTTTAGTAGTGCAGGTTTCTAGTAATCGATTACACAGTTATATTTTGAAGGGTCATGTCTTTTTAAGCACTTGTCACATAGTTGGCTTATGCTTAAGAGATTGTGCTTAAGTCCATTAACATGTAAAACATTTTTTATTTATGTCTTGTGCTAATTTCCAATGTTTCCTTCTCCCATAATTATTCCTTTATTGTTGTATCCAAAAGTGACATATCCTCCTTCCTTTGATACAATGTCAGTAAGTTTGGACTTGTCACCCGTCATGTGCATAGTGCAGCCACTTTCCAAGTACCATAGTGAGTCCCTCGCCTTTTGGAACTACTTAGTTTCTTCAATGGTTGAGGAGTCATCCATTGAGTCTACCATTAAGCACATATTTGCAATATCTTTTTCACTTGAAGAGTTGGAGGATGTGGATGCATTGTCTTCCCAAGCTATGGAGGCCTTTTTTTCTGTTTTCTATCCTTTTTTCCTTTCTTTTTAGCAAGTTGTTTTCTAAGATAGATAGGCAATTCAAATTTGATGTGACCTTGTTTCCCATATTACACTACTAGAAAATAAGGTTTTTACATCGGTTATTTAAGACTTTCAACATCGGTTATTAACTGATGTTGAAAGTAATATCGTTAACATCGGTTTTTCAAAACCGATGTTAACTAATAAATACAACATTGGTTATTTAAATAACCGATGTTATATGATAAGAATTTTGAAAAAAAAAAGTTATAAATTTACATATCAACATCGGTTTTTTTAAAAAATTGATCTTAATTGACAATAACAACATCGGTTATTTAAAAAACCGATGTTAACTGGCACTAACAACATCGGTTTTTAAAAAAACTAATGTTAACTGCCACTAACAACATTGGTTATTTAAAAAACCAATTTTAGTGTCAGTTAACATCGGTTTTTTAAAAACCGATGTTGTTAGTGCCAATTAACATCAGCTTTTTAAATAACCGATGTTGATATGTAAATTTATAATGAGCATCTTCAGCTGCATTATATGTTTGTTGTTGTAACTGTAACAACATAACAATTAAGTTATTACTTACAAAGATGGATCAATTTTTTTATAGTATAATGCATTCAGTTTAAAGAGTCATCAGACTTGTAGCTAAGCCTTAACATTTAAAACTATAGCATAAAAGAAAATAAACTTGAAGGGCAATCAAAGATCTCATTATTCAAACCACTAGGGTCAGCCAAACAGTGGGAGTTAGAGAAGTTTGCATGGAATCTTAAGTTCAAGCCCTATAACCACCATTATACACCCAAAAAAAAATCTCATATGCATGCAGATAGTCAAATAAACTAGCATTCTATCCAACATGACAGTGAGCTTACAAACACATTCATAACAAAATTTTAGTGAACTTACAGTCTCTCTTTCACTTGTTCCTTCTGATGGCATAATATCTTGTATCCATTCAACCTTTGCAGCACGATACCTGCATAAAACATTTAAAGAATAAAGACATATTTACATGAAACAAAAATAGTCAGATCAACAGCTAGAGAATTCATGAAACACCTAGAGACAACTCACCCATCTTGATCCCAGGAACAGATGATACGAAATCTCCTACGACTTTCAATCTGCATGTAACAACACTTTCTTAAACATTGAAAAAATTTAAAATAAAATTAAAGAAAAACCAAGTCTATTTTAATAGAATCCAGGTTAAAATAGAAAATTCTTAGGAGCCTCCAAAGTATCCTAGAACCACTAACACTAGCCCAGCAGTGACAAAATAAAATGAGAAACAAACACCATTACAACTGACTCTTAGAGTGAACTTGTACAAGTTGTCAATTGTCCACAATATTCTCATGTCCTTTTGGCAAGCACATATGATATAAACAAGAAATAGTTATAAGTTTCAAAAAATTGCTTTGTGGATTTATCAAAATTGTCAGAAAATGATTTGGATAATATTTTTCCCATGTGAGAGCAGTGTAGACAATCAGTATCATAACAAAAATACTTTTACCTTCCTAAGCAATTTTTTTAGTCAAATATTTGTTCCTTGTCTTTGTTTCAAGTCAAAAAATCCTAGACCCTATAGTTTCTAGATTTGGAAAAGAAGCATATTAAAGATAGGAGAATTTTTTTATATTTTGTGAATCTCCTGTCATACGGAGAATCACACGTGAGAAATGTCCTTAAAAAATAGAGAAAGAACAACTAAAAGAAATCTTGCCAACAAAGATGAAAGTTGAGAGAGAGAGAGAATTTTTTTTTTTCAAATTTCATCTTCAATAATAAAGTATAATAACTAGAGCAGTGAAGTAAATATAAGTACATAGATAAATCAGTCAAATTTTCACCTCTATATAAAAACGACCATCTGGAAGTGGTTAACACCTACAACATATAAATAAAATTATTTAAACCAAGTGACATGCATGAGAAAGAATTTCAGATGGAGAAGGGGATATGTATATGAGATTTTTTATTTTCATGTGAAAAGGATGTCGAGAACCTACTCTGTTATTTCCACTTCACAGGCAAACTCAACTAAGGAACTTGTTGAATCAAGTATAGCCTACAAGATCAAAAGACAAGTCACATACACACACAATAACAGAAGAAAATGGTTGGTGCTATATAGAGAGAAAGGGGGAAAAGGGGATAAGTGAAGTAATCTACCATTCCCATCCTATGATTGCCTTCCATGATTCTTCTTACCTGTTTTATTTAAATAAATTAGAGATACGATGACCTTCGGAGTTTCATACTATCTTATATTAGTAGTTTGGTACAACTTATAATTATGTTAATGGATTACTCCATGCCATGGATTGAATTGCCAAATAAATCCCAGATTAGTGTCCACTGAAAGCTTCTTTGCAAATTTGAAAATGATATGCATAGCTCACAGACAACATATAATGATTGTCTAAGTGTACTAAAATAATGGTTGCATCCTAATATTGAAATCTCCTAAACTATAGGATATCAATGATCTTAATTTAGTTAGTAATCAACACTATATAAGTTATTATTTATTGTCTTATTTTTCATAACTCATATATATATATATATACATATATATATATATACACATATATATGTATGTATCACTAAATATATATTAAAAATATTAATCCTAAAATATGAATTAAAAATACAGTATATTTAACAAATTAATAAAGATAAGAAATCATTTTACAACCACGTAAATGTTTTAAAAACTCAACAACCAAAGCCTAAAAGTAAAAGTAAAAGTAAAAGTATGAAAGCCCAAAAGTAAAAATATGAAAGGAATTGTTGGTACATACCCTGTGGTGGTGGGACTTAAATGCTCTCCTGGCAAGTTACATGCTTTAGTCAAAGTTGACCTTCAAGCCTACACTTTCTTCATGTTGAAGCATGTGTTTCCCATAACTATTTCTCTAACGCCGTATATCTATATGAGGGTTCTACATGGTAAAATATTGGGAAAACAAGTTGTTAATTTATTTGCCCTACCGTTCTTGTAATTGGCACATTCTAGGATCTTAACAAGCTCATCAAGGCACCATGTGCTACCACAAATAAAAAAGGACATCACCATAATAAGATAATAAAAATCATCAGAGCTTGCCCTATCCATATAAAGTATCATATTCAGCATTGCTTACCTCTTGATATGGTTGCAGTTTCACCATGTTTATTCCTCAATTGACTGTAATTCTCAATAAGAGCTGCCTTTTTACTAGTTACCTTGATTACAAATATAATAGAGGTTTACATTTCTATACAAATAGTGACACATATATTTTTGCCTAAGGATTCAAGCAAAAGCTACACATATATATTTTTGCATCTTTGATGAGCATTGCTGAAATAAGAAAACATTCTAATTCGTACCAGGTAATAATAACTCTAATCTAAATAACAAAGTTATTAAAAAAAATAGGAAACAAAAAAGCTTTGCACTAAGGCATTTGGCATCTCAACACACACACACACACTGCATATGTATTTGGTAATCATAATATTATATCATTTAAAATTAAATCAAGTTGTTACAGATAAAAGAATGCAAATGTTTTAACATAAATTGCATTTGAACAAATTAATAAACAAAGAAATTAAGTGTTTCATTGGATTTGTTTCATAATATAAAACTTCACAGCCACTCCAATGAAAGTAATTTATCCAGCCAATGTTTCCTCAAAACCATGTCATGAATAAATAACATCCTCTTTACACACAATACATTGTAACATTTCACCAAAAACCAAAACCAGTTTCCATGCACTACTAAAAAAACACTTTTTTATGATGCACTTTCTACGCCGGTTGTAGTAAAACCGTCTTAAAAAATAAACCGGTGGCATTTTTGTAATTATCGAACTGAAAAAAGCCACATTCTAAGACGGTTATTGAAAACCGCCTTAGAATGTGTGTTGGTCATAAAAATTACGACGGGTTTTACTAAAAAACCGTCGTAATCTCACGGTCCACATGCTATCAAGGGCATTCGCACGCTTATCTCACGGTCCACACACTGTGTCCCTTGGCATTCACACGCACAACCCCTCGACCTCAAAAAATGAGTAGAACCAGCGATGCGATGACTGAAGAAGCCAAAGAAGACCAAGGGTCCGAAGCCTTAAGAACCTCTTCTCTTTGATTTCTAAAATCAATTTTCAACTCCCTCGCAATCTACCTCCCCTACAACAAGGAGGTCACCGTCAAGTGTATATATGGATCTGGATCGCTGCAATAGAAATCTGGATGACATACAGAGGGAGGCGCAGATGATGAGCCTGATAGAGCACCCCAACATGGTGAGGGCCTGCGGGTTTGTGGTTGTCATACTTCGTAAGTTGACACGTGACACAGGCTGCGACAAAGGTGCGTACATCGCTGCGCATGGAAGTCCACGTGAAGTTTTCCTGCAACCTCTGGAACATCTTCTGAATCCCATAGTGACCTCCCATCGGCGTACTGTGGAATTCTTCCATTAATAACGGGATGATGGAAGATCCCGTGGGAAGCCAAATGCGTTGTTTGTGAAGAATCAATCCATTCTCGACCCTATATTCAGAGGCTAAGTCGGGGTCCGTGTGGATCTTTTCCTGCAATGTCAGAAATTCCTGGTTTGTAGCAAGTTCCTTCTTAAGGTCAATAATGAAGGGAAACTGTGGCACTGAGAGTAAGTACAGGGAAGCCTTGGCTTCTTCTCCGGCAACCCTTGATAAAGCATCTGCAACCTCATTCTCGCATCCCGTCCGATACTGGATAGTATATTTGAATCCCAGCAATCGAATCAGATACCGATGTTGTTTCGATGTCTGCACTGCCTGAGTCATCAGGTCCCATAAGCTTTGGTGATCAGTGAGAATCACAAAGGGATGGCCCAACAAGTAGTGGCGCCACTTTTTAACGACCGTCGTGATGGCCGCAAGTTCACGAATATATGTAGACGATGCTCGGAGTTTGGGGCAAAACTCCTTACTAAAGAACACTATGGGGTGACCCGCCTGAGAGAGAACTGCCTCGACGCCGGTACCAGACGCGTCGGTCTCCACCATGAACGGAACGTCGAAGTTGGGTAGTGCAAGAATAGGCGTCGTGGAGACTGCTTTCTTCAAAGTATTGAACGCCTCGATAGCCAACTCCGACCACCGGAACATACCCTTGCACAGTAACTGGGAGAGAGGCACGACAATCTTAGCGTAACCTTTAATAAACCTTTTGTAAAATCCCACCAAACCAAGGAAGCTTCTTAATGCTTTGACCGTTTGCAGTAGAGGCCATTCCTGAATCGCTTGCAGCTTTTCCGGCACTGGTTCGACGCCTTTGCCGGAGACTATGTGCCCCAAATACTCGAGTTGTGTCTGAGAAAAAGTACATTTTATACGTTTCAAAGAAAATTTCCCTGAGAGCAATAGCTGGAATGCGTGTTCCAGGTGAACCAAGTGGTCTGTCATCATTTTGCTAAAGACGAGCACATCATCGTCTTCTTCGATGATGAACTTGCGCAGGAATGGCTGATAAAGCTGATTCATGGTTGCTTGGAACGTAGAAGGCGCATTACACAGTCCAAAGGGCATTACTCTAATCTCGTAATGCCCTTGATGTGTTCGAAATGCGGTCTTGCTAATGTCTTCTTCCTTCATCAGAATTTGGTGGTATCCTTGCATCAAATCCAGCTTGGAAAACCACCGTGCGCCGCCTAGCTCATTCAACAACTCATCTATGGTTTGTATAGGAAACCTATCTCGTATTGTTATGGCGTTAAGGGCTCTATTAAATAGGAAGGGAATTCCAATTGAAGTAGCAAAAGGTTTGGCCAAGAAAATTAAGTTAAAAAGTCTTTTACAAGAAATTTACTCTCTGGTAATCGATTACCAGAGGATGTAATCGATTACCAGTGGCCAAAACTGATTTACAACAGTTATTAAAATTTGAATTCAAAATTTGCCCTGTGTAATCGATTACACATATATGGTAATCGATTACCAGCAGTTTCTGAACATTTTAATTCAAATTTTAAAGCTTGTAATCGATTACACATATACTGTAATCGATTACTAGAGCATATTGTCAGAAAATATTCTCAACAGTCACATCTTTTTATGTGGTTCTTGAATGGCTATCAAAGGCCTATATATATGTGACTTGAGACACGAATTTGCTAAGAGTTTTTCAGAACAAAAAGGTCTTATCCTCTTATAAAGCAAAATCGTTTTATCCTCTTACAAATTCCTTGGCCAAATTACTTGTGATTCAATAAGGAATTATTTGAGTGCTCAAATTGTTCAATCTATCTCTTTCAAGAGAGATTTCTTCTTTTCTTCTTCTTCATTCTGAAAAGGGATTAAGAGACTGAGGGTCTCTTGTTGTGAAAGAATTATAAACACAAAGGAAGGGTTGTCCTTGTGTGTTTAGAACTTGTAAAAGGAATTTACAAGATAGTGGAACTCTCAAGCGGGTTGCTTGGGGACTGGACGTAGGCACAAGGGTGTGGCCGAACCAGTATAAATCTGAGTTTGCACTTTCTCTTCCCTTAAACTCCTTTATTTATTATTGTTTTATATTCATATTCAAATTGTTCTATTTGAATCAATATTTAAGAAATTCATTATTAAGGGAATTTATAACTTGAATAGAAAGTTAAATAGAATTTTTAATTGGGGAAATAAGTTGTAATATCTTAATTCAACCCCCCCTTCTTAAGATATCTGAGGCTACTTGTCCAACAAGTGGTATCAGAGCCTGGTTCACTCTTGTATAAAGTTTAGAAGCTTCAAGAATTATGGCCTCATCAAACTACTTGTGTGCCGAGGGAAATTCTATAAATAGACCTCCTATCTTTAATGGAGTGGGTTACCACTACTGGAAAACCCGCATGCAAATCTTTATAGAGGCAATAGATTTAAATATTTGGGAAGCCATAGAACAAGGACCTTATGTTCCCTCTATAATAGCCGGAAGTGCAACAATAGAAAAACCTAGAGCAGACTGGACTGAGGAAGAAAGAAGATTAGTACAATATAATTTAAAGGCCAAAAATATTATTACATCTTCCCTAGGAATAGATGAATATTTTAGGGTTTCAAATTGTAAAAGTGCTAAGGATATGTGGGATACACTACAAGTAACACATGAAGGCACAACAAATGTTAAAAGATCTAGGATAAACACTTTAACTCGTGAATATGAAATTTTTAGGATGAATATAAATGAAAGTATACAAGACATGCAAAAGAGATTCACACACATAGTTAATCATCTTGCATCTCTAGGAAAAACTTTTCAAAATGAATATCTAGTAAATAAAGTTTTAAGATGTCTTAATAGAGAATGGCAACCAAAGGTAACAGCCATCACAGAATCTCAAGATTTGTCTAGTATGTCTCTTGCTACGTTATTTGGAAAATTGCAGGAGCATGAAATGGAATTATTGAGATTAAATCAACATGAAGAAACTAATAAGAAGAAGAAGGGAATCGCTCTTAAAGCCTCATCTGCAATCCAAGAAGACAGTGATAAAGAAGATTCAATTGACTTGGATAACGATGAAGATATTAGTCTTTTTGTAAAAAGATTTAACAAGTTCCTGAGAGTCAGAGGAAATCAAAAGCGACCTAATTTTAAACCTAAAAGAAGGACATAAACTTCATCCTCTACTCTAAAATGCTTTGAGTGCAATCAACCTGGACATCTGAGGGTTGATTGTCCCATCTTCAAGAAAAAGATGGAGAAGTCTGAAAGGAAAAATATCAATGAAAAGAAATTAAAGAAAGCATACATTACATGGGATGAAAACGATATGGAATCTTCTGAAGATTCAGAAAATGAAGAAATAAACCTCTGCTTTATGGCTAAAAGTTATGAAAGTGATGAAGAGGTAACATCTTCAAACAACTTATCTATTTCTTTTGATGAATTGCAAGATGCATTTGCTGATCTGCATAAAGAGTCAGTTAAACTTGCAAAGTTAGTTTCATCTTCAAAGAAAACAATTTCAAATTTAGAAAATGAAATTTCAAAATTAAACAAAGAATTAGATCATCTTAGAAATGAAGTCTCAATTTCTAAACCAAATGAAAAAGTTCATATTTCTACTATTTCTGACAAGAAAATGTCAGATTCTTGTAGTTGTTGTGAAAAGTATGAAAAAGAAATCAAAGAGTTGAAAAACTCACTTGCAAAATTTTCTTGTAGTAAAAATAATTTAGATGTCATATTAGGAAAACAAAGACATGTCTCTAATAAGGCTGGACTAGGATATAAATCTGAAAAACAACAAAAATTTCATAAAAACTTCTCTACTTCCACACAAAAATATAATTCTAGTTCTATCACATGTTTTTACTGTGGAAGAAAAGGGCATGACACATCTACATGCTATTTTAGAAGAAATTGTAACAATATTAAAATGATTTGGGTCCCAAAAGGATCCTTTATTCATACTAACACACAAGGACCCAATAAAGTTTGGGTACCTAAGTTACAACCTTGATTTTGTAGGAACCCTTGAGGAAAAAGTGGTACATAGATAGCAGATGCTCAAAACATATGACGGGAGACGAATCAAAATTTACACATATCTCTCCCAAGAAAAGCGGACATGTAACTTATGGTGACAACAACAAAGGTAGAATTCTTGGAGTTGGAAAAATAGGATTTTTTAGATGATATTTCAGATTCCTTAGAAGATACACATATTCATGGAAATGACTCTAAAGAAAAAGATGAAGGAAGCAATGAAGATTCTCAAGATAATGGAGTTAGAGCAATTAATGAACTTCCAAGAGAATGGAAAGCCTCAAGAGATCATCCCCTCGACAACATTATTGGTGATATATCAAAAGGGGTAACAACTAGACATTATCTTAAAGATTTATGCAATAATATGGCTTTTGTATCTATGATTGAACCTAAAAATATAAAAGAAGCCACACTAGATGATAACTGGATCATTGCCATGCAAGAAGAACTGAATCAATTTGAAAGAAACAATGTGTGGAAACTAGTAGAAAAACCTGAAAATTATCCTGTCATAGGAACAAAATGGGTTTTTAGAAATAAATTAGATGAACATGGCATAATTATTAGAAATAAGGCTAGGTTAGTAGCAAAAGGGTATAATCAAGAAGAGGGAATAGACTATGAAGAAACATATGCTCCAGTTGCAAGATTAGAAGCCATTAGAATGCTCTTAGCATATGCATCCATAATGAATTTTAAACTCTATCAAATGGATGTTAAAAGTGTTTTTCTAAATGGTTTAATTCAAGAAGAAGTATATGTTGGAAAACCCCAGGCTTTGAAATCCAGGATAAACCAAATCATGCTTATAAATTGCAGAAGGCTCTTTATGGTTTGAAACAAGCCCCTAGGGCGTGGTATGAACATTTAAGTAATTTTCTCCTAGAAAAAGAATTTTCTAGAGGAAAAGTGGATACCACATTGTTCATAAAGAGAAAGCATAATGATATTTTTTTGGTTCAAATATATGTTGATGATATAATTTTTGGATCAACTAATGATTCATTGTGCAAGGAGTTTTCCCTTGATATGCAAAGTGAATTTGAAATGTCAATGATGGGAGAACTAAAGTACTTCCTGGGATTACAAATCAAGCAAACTCAAGAAGGTATATTCATCAATCAATCCAAGTACTGCAAGGAATTGATCAAAAGATTTGGGATGGAAAGTGCAAAACACATGGCTACACCGATGAGCACTAGATGTTACTTAGATAAAGATGAATCTGGTCAATCTATAGACATGAAACAATATCGAGGTATGATTGGATCTCTTCTCTATTTATCTGCTAGTAGACCTGATATTATGTTTAGTGTATGCATGTGTGGTAGGTTTCAATCCAACCCCAAACAATCACATTTGAGTGCAGTTAAGAGAATCATGAGATATCTATTAGGTACAATAAATTTAGGATTATGGTATCCTAAGAACTCAACATGTAACTTAATAGGATATTCTGATTCTGACTTTGCCGGATCTAAAACTGATAGAAAAAGCACAAGTGGAACTTGTCAATTCATTGGATCCGCTCTTGTCTCATGGCATAGTAAGAAACAAAACAGTGTTGCTTTATCCACTGCTGAAGCAGAATATATTTCTGCCGGCAGTTGTTGTGCACAGATTTTATGGATGAAGCGACAATTATCTGATTATGCTATTCTTCTTGATCGAATACCTATTAGGTGTGATAACACTAGTGCCATAAATCTATCCAAAAACCCTGTACAACATTCTAGAACGAAATATATAGAAATTAGGCACCATTTTCTAAGAGACCATGTTCTAAAGGGAGATTGTTTGCTAGAGTTTGTTGATACAAAGAATCAGCTTGCTGATATCTTTACATAACCTCTCCCAAAGGATATTTTCTTTTCAATAAGAAGAGAATTAGGACTTTTAGATCTTAGTGATTTGGATAGGTAAAGTTTTATGATTGATTGATTAATTTACTCTTATGATTGATTGTTTATATGTTACTTTGATTAATTTTTTTTAATTCTTGTTATTATGATAGAATTTATGTATTCCTGTGTGTTTTATAGTTGAATAATTGATTTAAGTGCATTAGTAGTGATGATTAATCATATTAGATGTGTTTAGCATAGACATAGATATTTTTTTAAGAAACTAGCCTAAGTTATGTTCTGGTAATCGATTACCATCCATTGTAATCGATTACACAAGAACAGACAGCCTGTAATCGATTACAGCATCCTGTAATCGATTACCAGAAGGCTCATTACTCCTGTAATCGATTACCAAGCCTTGTAATCGATTACAATTTGTCCTCATCTATAAATATTCACGAAATCAGAGCTGCTGCGCAGCCACAGCCTCCTTTCACGTCTCCTCCATACCTAAAACTTCAAATCTTCGAATCACACTCAATTCTTCACCAAATCACGTCTCGTAAAGCTCAATCTTCCTCTTTTTCACTCCTCTTTCACTTCCACCGATTAAAATCCACTAAAACTTCATCAAATGGCAGAGCCATCGAAGAAGAGAAAGGGATCATCCTCCACCGCTGCTGCTGCTGCCCATCGCCACCACGGACCATCTAAAGCATCCACAGCACCTATTCATCCATCTTTATCATCTCCAAGATCATCCACATTGTTTTGTTCCGATGATCAGCGTCTACGGTAACTCTCTCAATTTTCTTCTAGGATCATCTTAGACCCTAAGTACCTAGATGTAGAGTTCTTTAATGATGAAATGTTTGATTGCTATCAAGTGTTTCAAAATTCTGGCCTTGTTGATTTCATGTTGTTAGACCTTGTGGCCTCAATAATCTTAAGAGGGATAGGCTTAGAATGCAGAAGAAGCAACAATAATCAATTTAATAATGTTCTATAAACATGCAAGGCAAAATTGATTGCAATAACATAAATGAGATAAGGGAAGAGAGAATGCAAACACAGTTTTATACTGGTTCGGCCACAACCTGTGCCTACGTCCAGTACTCAAGCAACCCACTATCTTTGTAAAATCCATTACAAAGTCTGAACCACACAGGGACAACCCATCCCTTGTGTTCAGGAATCCTTTACAACAAGAGACTCATAGTCTCTTAACCAATCTCATTGAATAAGAAGAATGAAAGAAGAATTCTCTCCTCAAGAGAAGAATATTACAATGAAGATCATGTAAGAATCCTTATAGATTTTGCAAGTGTTTGATCAAGGATTTCTTGAGAGAGCATTTGACAATGAAGTTCTTTTGGAATCTCTCTCATTGTCTTTTGAGAGGATAAGACATTTTTTCCAAGCAAAACTCTCTGCCTAAAATTCGTGCCCAAGTCACCTATTTATAGGCCTTTGATGACCATTCACAAATCTAATGAAAAGATGTGACTGTTGGCAGATTTTCTGAAAACTTTCCACTGGTAATCGATTACAATGTTTGTGTAATCGATTACACAGTTATAATTTGAAGGGTTATGACTTTTGAATTTGAATTTCCAAAGTTTCGTTGCTGGTAATCGATTACAGACATATGGTAATCGATTACATGTTGAAAATTCAAATTCAAAACATTTTTCAACAGCTATTTCTCAACCCTGTCTTCTGGTAATCGATTACACTTCCTGGTAATCGATTACCAGAGCCTTGCATGTCTTGAAAGCACATTGTTTTAAGGCAAGGCTTGGTCTTTAGTGAATCTTGAAACAAGGCTTTGTTTGTTGAAGCAATCTTGAATTATTCTTGAAGCAAATGCTTATCATTTTGAAGCAGCCTTGTTAGATTCTTCTTTGACATCATCAAAATCATGTATACATACATTCACACATGTCATTAAAACTGCCACATTATCCTGAACTTGTAAAGGTCTTCTACTGCAATTTGAAAATACAGGATGGCATTATTTCCTCTGAGGTGCATGGTATTCCTATGATCATTGATCAGTCCTTATTCTTTTCTTTAACAAATTTACCCAGTCAAGGTGCACCTTTTGAGGGCACCATTGTTGATGACTGGAAATTTGATTATTCTAGTCATGATGCTTGTCGCATGGTTTGCAATGATCAGGCTGAAATGATTGGTAGATTGCTGGCCGGATCATTAACTTTTGATAATCGCATCATGCACTATATAATTGTTAGAATTTTACTTCCCCGGTCTTCAAATTTAGCACAAGCCTCTGAGGAGGATTTGATTCTGATGTGGGCTTTTCTCACCGGTCGTCAAATCGACTGGGCCCATTTGGTTCGGTATCGAATGCATGAGGCATTACGGGCCAATGCACCTCTACCTTATCCACATTTGATAACTTTATTTCTGTGTCATTTTCAAATTCCGCTTGATGATGAGCCATTTGTTCAAGTCAAGCATTCCTTTGCAATTGGTGCTGGTGTTGTGACTTCCTTTGGTTACCGTAAGGATCGGAATGGTCAATGGCTGAAGAAAAACGCACTCCCTACTCAAGATGAGCGTACTTCTTCACCTCCTCCTCAGCATGAAGATTCAGCACTCCTGAATGAAGTCCTTACTGAATTACGAGGTCTTCGTTCTTATGTTGGTGAACGTTTCGAATCATTAGATACACGCTTTGTCGGCATGGATATTCGCCTCACACAAGTTGAAGAAGATGTCTCCTTCATCCGTACTTGCTTTGATCCACCACCACTGCCTCCATCGTCCTCTTAGATTAATTGTTATTATTATTATGACTGAGTCTTATTAGTAATTAAGTATTCTTAGTACTTTGTTTTATCATCGTGTATTTGGCTTTTTGTTGCTCTAGTTATCGTACTCTTGCATTGTTATTATATTTCAGAACTTTGCATTGGTTGGTTATGTCAATGTGTGGATTTATTTTGGTTTCATGTTTGGCTTTGTTTGGATTTTGTTTGTATTGCTTAGTTCTTTTTGATGTTGCCAAAGGGGGAGAGAACTTGAGAGAGCTTGGGTTAGAAATCAATTAGAAATTTATCATTAAGTAAAGTTAGGCATACATGCCAAAAGATAGGGGGAGTAAGGGTTGTGTGAACGTGCTATCATCTTGTATATAGTTTTTCTTGATTTCAAGGATTGTCATCATCAAAAAGGGGGAGATTGTAGACAAAGGATC
The DNA here is from genome assembly GCF_004193775.1 of Glycine soja. NCBI lineage: Eukaryota > Viridiplantae > Streptophyta > Magnoliopsida > Fabales > Fabaceae > Glycine > Glycine soja. The sequence continues at coordinate 24,081,030 of NC_041021.1, forward strand.
AAGCCGATGTTTTGATGATGCCAAAAGATCACATGCGTCTCAAAGCTTTATTCAAGACAAAGCAATTAAAGATATTCAAGATAGATGATCAAGACAGTCAATAGAGTCTTAGAAAGGGTATATTAAATAGGAAGGGAATTCCAATTGAAGTAGCAAAAGGTTTGGCCAAGAAAATTAAGTTAAAAAGTCTTTTACAAGAAATTTACTCTCTGGTAATCGATTACCAAAGGATGTAATCGATTACCAGTGGCCAAAACTGATTTACAACAGTTATTAAAATTTGAATTCAAAATTTTCCCTGTGTAATCGATTACACATATATGGTAATCGATTACCAGCAGTATCTGAACATTTTAATTCAAATTTTAAAGCTTGTAATCAATTACACATATACTGTAATCGATTACCAGAGCATATTTTCAGAAAATATTCTCAACAGTCACATCTTTTTATGTGGTTCTTGAATGGCTATCAAAGGCCTATATATATGTGACTTGAGACACGAATTTGCTAAGAGTTTTTCAGAACAAAAAGGTCTTATCCTCTTATAAAGCAAAATCGTTTTATCCTCTTACAAATTCCTTGGCCAAATTACTTATGATTCAATAAGGACTTATTTGAGTGCTCAAATTGTTCAATCTATCTCTTTCAAGAGAGATTTCTTCTTTTCTTCTTCTTCATTCTGAAAGGGATTAAGAGACTGAGGGTCTCTTGTTGTGAAAGAATTCTAAACACAAAGGAAGGGTTGTCCTTGTGTGTTTAGAACTTGTAAAAGGAATTTACAAGATAGTGGAACTCTCAAGCGGGTTGCTTGGGGACTGGACGTAGGCATAAGGGTGTGGCCGAACCAGTATAAATCTGAGTTTGCACTTTCTCTTCCCTTAAACTCCTTTATTTATTATTGTTTTATATTCATATTCAAATTGTTCTATTTGAATCAATATTTAAGAAATTCATTATTAAGGGAATTTATAACTTGAATAGAAAGTTAAATAGAATTTTTAATTGGGGAAATAAGTTGTAATATCTTAATTGAACCCCCCCTTCTTAAGATATCTAAGGCCACTTGTCCAACACACCATTGCCAACAGTGACCCTTAATGGAGAGGTCGTGTTCGTGGTGTGCCCTACGGTCATAACCACCCTGTGATGCACGAAATTGTGCGTGCTACCTCCATCTATCAATATACTCACAGGTTGCCCACGAATGTATCCCTGCATTCGTAATGTTTCCGGTACCACTTGTCCCGACAATGCATTAAAGCTGAGTTGTGCTGGTGGAGGTTCTGGTACAGGGTTCCGGTAAGGTTAGCTGTTGCTCGTGAGACTCCGATGTTGTGTCATCGTCTTCCACAATGAGTAGGAAACGGGAAGAAGAGCATTTATGTCCTCTCGAATATTTTTCGTCGCATTGGAAACACAGTCCCTTCTCTCGTTGTATCGCTAGTTCCTCCGACGTGAGACGTTTGAAAGGAACGTTGGAAGAGGTAGTGCGCGTCGGTGTAGGTAACAGGGGAGGATTGGAGGATGACGTAGGCAATAGAAGCTGTCGGGAACCCGAGGAAGCTCTAGCTGAAGGTCGAAATGACTTTCGCGCATCGTTTTGTTTTTCCTCGTGCAACCTAGCATATGCCACAGCTTGGCTCATCGAAACCGGTTGCAATACTTGGACCTCTCGACGAATTGCCGGTGTGAGGCCTGTGGCGTCCCCAAAATAATGACTGGTTTAAAAGTAATGATTTAAACAACAAAAACCATGGTAAATTTTTTTTCTTCTTTTTCTTTTTCATTTCTTTCCCTTTTCACAATAATTAGGTGCAGAAGGAAAATCCTCACTATAGAGTCCTGAATGGCCAGTTCACAACTCTATTCGGAGTCATTTCTTTCTTACCACTCGTAATCTCTAAACTATTTTGCTGTTTCAAAAGGAAGAGTATATCAGCCATTATTTTAGGTCATCACGTGAAAATAATAAAATAAAATACGGTCGGTAAACACTTTTGCAAATAAAGTTTGCTAATACTTTCTTTTCAAATAACAAGATTAAACATAAGTACATTCATCATTTAAAAGTTGTCCAAAATATGGGAGTTTTACAAAATACATAGTGTCATCCAGAGCAGAGGTGTCCACAGTGGTGGCTTCAGCCACATGTATACAATCATCAAATTCCTATTCAATAGGTCTACCCGTACAAAAACAAAAGAGTAAACCTAACAGTCAGTCCTAGATACACCCACCCTCAAAAAGTATATAAAACTAGTCCCTAGAACTGTCTACTATGATGAAGAGCCTCCACTAATCGCCATCTCTCCAGGGCCACTATCCTCCGTAGAGTCTGCCTCGGATGCCGACATGACATCCTCGGGAGAATCCACCTCAGGGAGTGGGTCCTCATCACCCTCTAAAAAGTCAAGAGCATCCACAGCAGGCTCAGGAGGTAGCTCCTCGAGATCCTCCTCAGGGTCTTCCTCGGATGACGTTACCTCAATCACTTGGACTGGCTCCACTAGACGGTATGGTGTAGGTGTGGGTAGTATCCACTCCACAGTACGCTGAAGCGTGCGAGCGGGTTCATTTGGATGCACCAATGAAGTAGTCGTAAATCGAATCGTGCCCCGAAATCGGCACCTCGTGTTGCCTTCGAGGGTCTCCCAAGCTCCCTCTAGACACTCCATCTCCACTCGATCATGGATTAGCTGCGCCGCCATCACGATCTACAAGAAAGAAAACAAAGGGGTAGACTCTTTCACGAGAATCTAACTACGCCGCAACACAATGCGTCTCATAACCACTACATGCAAGTAAAAGGGGTATCTTTAGGCTTTTCATCTCTGGTAATCGATTACACAGCCTTGGAAATCGATTACCAGAGGCTAAACTCGAATTACACAGCCTCAGGACATGAAACCTGCAAAAATGCATTGTGTAATCGATTACACATAACTGGTAATCGATTACCAGTGGCATGTTCCTCTGTGTAATCGATTACACAGCCTGGTAATCGATTACCAGAGGCCTCCACAACATGCTGCCTTCATTTCTAAGCCTGGTAATCGATTACACCCCTTGGTAATCGATTACCAGAAGCCCTCTTAGCTTCCTGATCCCATTTTCAAGCCTGGTAATCGATTACACCCCTTGGTAATCGATTACCAGAGGCCATCTTAGCTTCCTGTCTTCACTTTTTAAGCCTTGTAATCGATTACCCACCCTTGGTAATCGATTACCAGAGGCCACATCCCATATATCAATCAAGTTTCACAGCTGGCCAGCCACCACACAAGCCTCCTTCTTTGTGGTCTTAGTTCCTTTTATCTGTTGACTGCCAGGAGCTCGCCTGCTTAGGTACATCACAGGTTCTCACTGGCTGACTATGCCCGGGTTGGGTCGGGATTGGTCAAGCTTGGTTTTGGGCAATAGCACCCCACCTGACGTCCCCAAGGTCTCCTGACCCCCCGACATATCTCCAGGTGCCACTCTGTGGTCAACGAATAAAAGCAGGAAGTCTCACCCTTCTACACTTCCTCATTTCAAGCTTGTCGGATTATGGGGTACCCATCACATGTGGTACTAGGTGGCGGTCAGGCGATGGTGCAAAACGATTCTCCATATCCACAAATCACGTATAACCCACCATCCCCTGTTGCCCACCTCCAACTGAGCTCACGTACTCCCACGTAGCCCTTATCCTCGTTCCTCTCAACGCCGGGTCCCCATCAATCCTCCCAAGCTTCTACAACATCCAGGTAATTCCACATCCAATCATCATGGACTAACAAAACCAAGCAAAACAGGGCAAAGGCAGAAAACTCTGCCCAAAACACAACTCAAAATCACAGCTTTTCACATACAAATACTCCAGTAACATTTCCTTCGTTCCAATTCGTCCTAAATCATGTACCAATCATGTCTAAACCAAGGACAAGCTTCAGACCAAAGCAACACAAAATCTAGGTATCCAAAACCCCTCAATTTAATGGATTTTCAAGGTTTGAGAAGTGAACTTGATAATGGGGTAAATTTGGAGCAAACTCTCACCTCACACCAGTCTATAACATCAATTTAAACTTGTTCAAACTGGATTTACACCTAAAATTCCACCGAACCAAAATTTGACTCCTCAACACCCAATTTTACCCTAGAATGGCTCTTTGTTCACTTTGGTCATTTGTTTTTCTCTCTAGCACAGCCCAAACTTTCTCATAAGTCTTAAATGACATTTCAAGCTAGGATTAACTCACTTTAACCTCCAAATACCACTAAATCCAGATTTGGCCTTCCAACTCTCAAAAACTCACTCTTTTTCCACTCATAACACCATATTCTCACTTTCTAACCCTAGGTTAACTCTACCCTTCATCTCTAACAGTTATCCATAAGCAATTTCAGCATATAAACATCAGAAGCATCATCATAAAAACCCTAAAACTGAATGGGTAAGCTTAACTCATCCAAACATGGCAAGTTCAACATGCTTTCAACAAATTTCTTCACAAATAACTATCATGAAGCAGAAACCTAGCAAAACTACCCATCATATCTCCCAAAACCCAATACCCACGAAAATCAAGTGAGAAAGAAGTCTACCCAAACCTGAAATTTTGAGGTCCCACACGTAGAGATGCGCTTCACGACTCCGAAAATGCTTTCCTTTCGCGATTTTGAGCAGAAATGGCTACCAAAGGTTGGAGCTTTGTTGGAGCTTCAATGGTGGAGGAAGAAGAAGAGAATGGCAACGTGAGAGAGAGAGGAAAAGGCTTCTGAAATTTTTGGGGCTGAGTGAGGAGGGAGAATACAACTTTTTGGTTTTAAAAAGGGTTTTCTCTTTTCCTATTATTTTATTTTAAGCTATGCCACATGTCTCCATTTGAGTGGAGCAAAAAGGGCCCACTTTTCTTTTGATGTGACTCATACTCAGTCACAAAGAGGGAAAAATCTGACCTTTGAAACGCTAAAATCCTGCCTCGGTTTGCATGTCGTTTCTCTGGTTCCAGTCCCTCGCGTTTCTCTGCGCCCGTCGGGGCCAATTTTTGAAAGTAGGTAATATATATATATCAAAACTCTCAAAATAAAACCCCGAGCGTGGTTCAGAGGTTGGTTTTGTTAAATTTTAAGTTGCACGCAAAACGATGATTTTTAGACTAATTAATTGAGAATTAACTTATAACCATCCAGTTATGGATTTCTCTTCCTTAATTAGCCTAATCCGCGTATCTTTTCCCCCAAAATACCTACTTCCACCAGGAATATATATGCATATACACTAAATAATACTTATATATATAATCATTCAAAATACACCGTTTACAAAAATTCCGGGTAGAAATTTCCAGGATGTCACAATTCTCCCACCCTTTTAGGAATTTCGTCCCCGAAATTAACTACTCTATGAACAAACTTGGATACAATTCTCTCACCCTATCCTCTAACTCCCATGTTGAATCACCCTCATCGGTTCCCCACTGCACCTTCACCAACGCGATCTCCTTTCCTCTTAGTGACTTTATTCTTCAGTCAGTGATCTTTTGAGGTTGTGCTTTATAGGTGAGGTTATCCTTCACCTGTACCTCGTCCACTGCAAGTATATGTGATGGATCCAGGTTGTACCGTCTTAGTTGAGAGACATGAAACACGGGATGCAGATTCGATAAACTCGGAGGTAAGGCGATATGATAAGCTACAGGCCCAACCTTCTTCAAAATCTGATACGGACCTAGATACTTGGGCGTCAACTTCCTAGATTTGAGAACTCTTCCAACTCCGGTTACAGGAGAAACCTTCAAAAATACATGCGAATCGAGAATGAAGAGCATGAAGAAATGCCGGCCAAGACGATAACTAACCATTTCGGTGCATCCATTGAAACCATGCTAATGCCTGACCTTCCATATAGAATGATGCGATCATGAGTCTTTCATGATCTGGTGTTGTGTGATACTCGAAGAACTGCGTCATCTTGAAGATCCAACCAATGGCGTCAGAACCATCGAATCTCGGCACATCGAGCTTCATTCGATGCGGTGCTATGTGTGAACCTGATGCCGGAAACGAAGTCGTCTTCGGTTGCACTTGCTACGGATTATACCTGTTTGCTTCGAGATGAGCTAAGCATTCCGATAAGGTCTCCATCTTCGTTTCGACCGTTGCTGCAAATTTCGCAAATAATTCCGCCATTTTTTCCGACGAAAGAGCTTTGGATCTCGTACCTTCCGCCATACTTTCAACCACGTGCTCAATGAAAGCACCAATGATACCTAGCTTTCGAGGGCTAGGGAACCTCCACGATGTGAGAGGCCTGCGAAAAAACTTTAGGGACTCGCGGGGAAGAAGACTCGAGCTCCGAGAGAACTTAGGGAAGAAGAAGAATTCGAGAGAAAGAGAGGAAGCTTCTGGATATTGTTTTCCTATCCCCCATTCGTTGTTAGTTAAAACTTATTTATATGCTTGAGGAGCTATATCTAACCGTAAGGGGTTAGTAGCAACTAACCCTAACTAACTAAGCCACTACTAACTACCCTTCCCGCCTAAGGATCATATGATCAACTTCTACCCAAGCCCATTCACCCTAGCTGGTAAACGTCCCAGTGCTTAGGTAGCTGCTTCACTCTCCTTGAACGTCGTCGTTGCATGGCTTCGTCTTCCACGTTCATATCAGTATGTAATAAAAGAAATGTACTTTTTTAGTTACATCTTACCATATATACCACATAGCACTATCAAATAGGAGATTCCAGTATATTTCACTCTTTTCTAGTTTGCCCCATTCCATTTCTTAAACTATTCTTTTATTTTGCTTTGTTTCAAATTAACGAAATATTATCATTCTCTGGTGACACAATTGTGTAGGTATGTCTTCACAGCTGATCCTAGAGGAACATTGACACTATTTCTTTTATTCGGCATTTCTTAACTTCGGATAATATTTCTCTTGCAGAGACCTGAGCTTTAACAAATTAAGCGGATATATTCTAGAAACCTTTAAAAATCTTTCAAGAGTGACTCACATGTAAGAAAATTTTATGTCAATTAGTTTCAAAAATAGTTTTTTTATTTTGATGTAATATTTTCTTACTTTATTTCCTATTCTTAATTAAAAAGTTATTACAAAAGATAATTGTGGGATTGGTGTCTCTGAAATTGGCTAACACTGTTAAATAGCATTCCATGATCAAAATAGTAATATTTTGGCATGTCATTACTTCAAAATGTTTTCTACTTATTTTGAAATTTTGTACTTTAATATTTACTTTATTATTTATCATTTCATTTTTTTATTGTTACTCTTAGATATTTTACTGGAAACTTGTTTACTAGACTTGTACCCAACTGGATAGAAGATGCTGGTAAATCCATGTGAGTTTTATACCAGTTAATAACTTTTTTGGTCACTTTCTAGTTTCTATGCTTTGTCAACAACATTTTGTTTTATCTTAATCAATTAGTTTCTAATAGCAATTTTCCTATTCTTAATTAGATGTTGTCCTCTGCTGGACTGGAGCTTATGCATGATTTTGGTATAAATATTATTAAGAATTTGCTGTTTATTTTAATCATGCTAATTTTGAATGCAGTAGCATCTCTGTGTATCCATATTTATGTTTCTTTACTTGTATTCCATTAATAAGCAGTTCATCTGCTGAATATGTAACTAATTTCCAGATAAAGTAATTTCAATATTTAAACTTTCAGGGAAGAGTGAAATGGCGGCATCACCTGGCATCATTTTTGATATTTTGAATTCCAAAGGTATCATTTTAATAACTTCTCATGTATGCATAATTCCTTTCTCCCTTTTTGAATGATGAACTAAAACAGATTTTTGGGTTTTATGGAGAAATTAGAGAAGTTGTTTTTGTTGGTTTTCATCCAATTTTGGCGTTTGTGTTTTAAAATAATACAAGCATTGTTAAATATTGTCTCTGTAATTGCAAATCTATGAATATCCACAATTGAATCATGTTAAATTTCAAGTGTGCATCCTTTATCTTTCCAAACATTCTTTTACTTTCGAAGTTAAGTATGTATAATTCTTTTGCAAAATTCACAGCATTTTCGTTTAAATTGCTTTCAGTTTAGCTGCTCTATTTTAGATGTTTGTACTTAATTTTGGTTTAAATTCTTTTATATTTCTGAAATTTACATACCTTTTTTATATTTTTTGCTATTTAGGAAAGATATTTTAACTGGATTTTAATTTTTTTACTAACTAAAAAATGTATTTAATCATTTGATAAATAAATTTTTTTAATAACTTTTAATTATTTGAAACACTTTTAAAAACTTTGAATTTAGTTTGTCTCTATTGATGCCCGCATGATTTGTACTTGGCTATTTGTAGTTGTTTGGAGAGATTCCTGCACAGTAAGTATAAGTACCTTTTTGCATTCCCCCTTTTATTTTATGCCTAAGTTCTTATAATTTATAGATTGATATGATCTAAATTCTACTCTTTTTTTTTTTGCTTAGTTAATTTGAGTAGATTAATTTATAGATCTACATGGATAGATGTTCAAAATTTTTGTGGCAAACTCAATACATAATTATTAACATGATATCAGACTTTAAAAAATGTGTTTTTTCTTTTGTTAATGTTAGAATAAAGAAGTCATATGATGAGACCCAAAGAATGTATTATAATTGTTTTCTTGTCATAATATATTATAATTGTTGTTGTTGAGCAAGTCCTTTTGAAGTTTGTCTAGTATTTATCATCAAGATCTAGAATAGGAGTTAAAGGAAAATGGACGTCATAAAGACAAATAAAGAGCAAGTTTAAAAAAAAGAATAAATGTGGTATAGTTTTAAATTAATTACTTAATTTTTTTCTGTATTTTTGTTGCTTATTTTATCAACAGATATATTCTACTATTGTTGTTGTTTTATAATAGATTGAAAATTAGATTGTTCTTAGAATAGTTCAAAGATTATTAACAAATTACAGTTCAAAATTATTTTATTTATTTTGAATCACCATCCCTATATAACGAAGTTATCTTAACAAAAAGAAAAAGGAAAATAATTATTAGTGATGAAAAATAAGCATGAGACGGGGTGATGAAAGGTGAAGAGTTTAAATTCATAAATCATAAGCCCGGAGAATTTATCCTTTCCTGTAAGTGAATTAAAGTGCTGAGTGTTTTTCTATGGGGTTGTTATTATTATTAGACAATTCAAGAAGTAAAAAATGTTGGCACTTAAATTTGCACGGCCCCATTTTTTGTGGGTCCCTCTTGATGATTAATTAAATTCATAAATTTGCACTTAAATTTGTCTCTGTAATAATTAATTAATTAATTAATATATTTAAGATTATAAAGTTAATTTCATTAAATTAATATTTTTTATACTTTATTTATATTTTCAATTTTGAATTCTTAGGACTAACATAGTTAAGAATTTAAGATAATAATATATTGTCTAAAATTATTAGAATACAATAGAGATATATCATTTTGACACATTTTTATTGGACATTTTTACTTTTGATTTTTATTAAGTAATTGCCATATAATTATATGCTCACTATGACGTTTTATTTAACTTATCTTCTTTCTCTTTCTTCTGCTTTTGAAAAATGCAACAAAAAGCCAATTCTTATTCATGCACATCATGGCAAAAAGCCAAAAATGCTTTAGCTTTATATACAAAGTGAACCAGCCAATAGATATAATTTATTATCTTCACATACCAACCAATAAATTATGTAAAATTTGTAAAATTTCTGGAAGGGCCATGACCCTCTCACAGTAAGCTAAGTTCCGCCACCAACTATTATATTGATAAATTTGGTCTTCAAATTTTAAAAGTATGTAAGTTTAGTTTTTTATTCAATAATTCATTATTTTTTTATATTTATTTAAGAGAGATTAAAATTTAACTATTGGATTCCTTGGACTAAAACTTAGCTTATATGATTTTTAATGAGTCAAACAACATTTGTAAACGTATATGCTAAATGTTCTCATCCCCTCTCTCTTGTTGTTAACATTGGATATGCAAACTCTAATTCTTTCTTTATTTGTAAACGTATATGTTAAATGTCCTGATCCTCTCTCTCTTGTTGTTAACATTGGATATGCAAACTCTAATTCTCTCTTTTTTTAATATGAAAAATATGCAATCTTACTTAAAAAATTATTGATATAAAATATATATGTTAAAATGTGTCCTCTCTCTTCCGCTCTTCTCTTTATTCTATTATTCAATTTCATCCCCCTATAGCCTTAAAGGTGATTCTGAGATAGACTTCTTCGTTGAATTAAAAAAATTCACATATTAATGGTGAGTTAAAAAAATTCCACTATTTTAGTTTTCTAAACTATATTATGTTACAATATTTCAAAAATCCCTTGAATTTAAATTGAATCTTGTATTCACTTTTGGAATAGGAATGAAGGAGAAGCAAACGAGGTGAACAAAAAGGTTGATAGGGGCTGGCTGGTCCCGAGCCTAGGGGTGGATAACCCAGGGCCCACAGCTTTAAGGGGCCAAAAAGTAGACAATATAAATTGACTTAATTAATTAAGATATACTCTGCTCTTAATATAAATTGACAAGTAATTAATTAAGATATGTATGAGATTGTCATATATTACATGTTTCTGAATGCACTAATATTATTACATGTACCCCAGAAGTTGACTTAATTATTTTTCTCTTGTAAATTGTATTTTTTATTCATTTGGTTTGTAACCATCATGTATATAAATACCTTAAGGTTGAGTGCATTTTTTACTCACCTAACAATCGTTAAAATATTATTATCTCTTTTGATCTCAAGTTGGTAGCATCTCTATTTTGCATCCTTATTTAAGCCATTGTCAAGGCTGAAAATGCAATATTTTGTCTTGGGTTCTTTTGAACCAAGTCCAACCCAGTCGTCTCTATTTTCAGCACTATTCATGCAAAATATTCATCACTGCTAGTGACCATTGTTTATGTATAGAAAATGCTTAGCTTGTTATGAATGTCAAAAATGCAGATATAAATTTGTCACCACTGGTCTTTATTGCTATCCTATTTTACCAACTATATATCAGTGCATGGAAAAGATATGCCTAATTTTCTACTCATTCAGCCTTTATTTTCAAATTGCAGCCATATGATGACTAAAATTCACTTATCTCAATGATATATTGGAATTAGATTTTCTGAAATCTAAATCACTTTTTTTTTTAGTTGATGTCCTGTGTTCTGCTATTTTGTATCTCTTTACTCTAAATATGTCCAATTCTTATTTATTTTTTTACGGTTTAATTACTGGAAATCTGCATATTAAATGGATGTCAAATAATTTGTAATGGCGGACAAAAGAGTTAATGAAAGATGTCTTGCTCCTTATTTAAAATCTACTGATTTTCATTTATTCTATACTTACTCTTGGTGTGTATGTGGCAATGTTGTTTTTGCCATTGGAGTCACTCTGATTTTCAGCCATGAGATGATATATGATACCAAGATGATTTTGAATGGTCAGTGAATTGATATATGTAATGATTTGTTAGTGCTTAGCTCTACTGAGTTTTAAAAGATTGGCTAAGATTTTGTTAAAACATAAGCACTTAGACAATGAAGGAAAGCTGGAGTTGCTGCACATGATGTCCAACGTTATGTCAAGGAATAAGATCGGGCTGCACAATACACAAGGCAAGATAAAACGTCAAATGAAGAATTGAAGCTGCAGGATCCACGATGTCGGATACAATGTCCAGGACATCCTGCCCGAAAACACTGGAGTTGCTAAAAGCATTGAAGCTGCAGGATCCACGATGTCGGATACGATGTCCAGGACATCTTGCCCGAAAATACTGGACACATAAATCTGTTATCTCGTTAACAGATTATTGTGCAGTTAGCAACAGATTAGATGATCTATCTTCTGGAACGAATTAAAAGATAATTAAAGTTCGAATTACAAACTTGAATAGTTCGTTCAGGGATTAAAGATTAAAGATAAAAACTAAAAGATCAAACGTTATCTTTTAGTTCTTTAAGTGCAGATTTTCAGGAAGAATGATAGATCTCATCCAGCACAAGAAGTTGCAGCCCAGATACGCTCACTGCTATATAAACACGAAGGTTGCACGAGTTCTGTACCAAGTCCGGGATTGAAGAGTTATTTTGTGAGTTTTGGGACTTGAGTGTTTTGTGAGCCACCTTGATGTTACTCTAACATCAAGTGTTGGACCTGAGTGTGTAGAGTTGATCTCTAGTGTGTAGAGTTGATCTCTAGTGTGTGGAGTTGATCTCTATTGTTCAGAGAGCAATCTCTGGTGTGTCTTTGATTTGTTTGTAAACACGGGAGTGTGATTGAGAGGGAGTGAGCGGGGTTCTCATATCTAAGAGTGGCTCTTAGGTAGAGATCGCACGGGTAGTGGTTAGGTGAGAAGGTTGTAAACAGTGGCTGTTAGACCTTGAACTAACACTATTTTAGTGGATTTCCTCCCTGGCTTGGTAGCCCCCAGATGTAGGTGAGGTTGCACCGAACTGGGTTAACAATTCTCTTGTGTTATTTACTTGTTTAATCTGTTCACACACTCAAATATAACCTGCATGTTCTGAAGCGCGATGTCGTGACATCCTGTACGACATCTGTCCCCAGTATCAGAATTTCATGATTGGTTTATTTTTCTATATGTTAAGATTGATTGCTTTGACCTAGCCTGTTTTGAACTTCACTTTGTCCACTTTCTTGTATTGTTTCATGCATGGAGTTTTTAAATTATTACTTGTCATCAAACTCATAATTGTATTTTAATGTCTGATAATTTTAGTACATACAAAGTTGGATATCAATTTTAGTCCCTGAATATCAATTTTAATGTATGATAATTTTTCACTTTCGATGTCCTTTCTAAGACGGTTATTACGAAATAACTGTCTTTGAAAGGTTTTCATTTTGACATTCAAAGACAGTTACTACGAAGTAATCGTCTTTGAAAGTTTCTTCCTTTTGACATTCGAAGACAGTTATTTCATAATAACTGTCTTTGAAAGATTTTTGGTTTTTATATTCAAAGACGGTTATTACGTAATAACCGTCTTTGAAAGGTTTCTTTGTTTGACATTTAAAGATAGTTATTTCATAATAACCGTCTTTGAAAGGTTTTTGGTTTTAACATTTAAAGACGGTTATTACGAAATAATTGTGTTTGAATGTAAACGCTGACACAACATACAAAGACGGTTATTAGTTAATAATCATCTTTGAAATGTTCATTCAAAGACAGTTCGTAAAAACTGATTTCATTTTAACTACGTTTTAAACAACGACGATTGATAACCATCGTTAAATACACTTATTAACCATTGTAAAAAGTCCTTTTTTTAGTAGTGATGGCCATAAAGCATTCCACTGATTCCAGTACCAAGACAAGATTCATCTTGATTAGTGCTTATGCAATAAGGGCCATCTAACTTAACCTTCTGCAATATTCATCTTCAAAAGTATAAATGCAACTCTTGTATTACATCACCCCTTGACAAACAAACTTTTGGAGAAAGAACCAAAGAAGGAGAAAGCAAAAAAAGAGGATTTGCAATTCCCATCACTTAAGAGAGTAAATGACCAAAAAAGACCAAGTCATCACTTAAGAGAATGAAGCAATTCCCATAATACACTAAACAAAACGAAATCTGTTTAGAAAACCACTTAAGAGGATTTGCAGATTCAAAAAATGATAAAGATAAGCAATTACACGAAAAAAAATAATATGTATTGTGAGATTATGTCACTCTCAAAAAATGATTTTTTTTTTAAATTAATATTTGGTCTATGAAGTATGAACGCCAATGGCAATAGTGATATGATTTATTTTACTGCACTAACAAAAGAAACAAAACAAAATGCCACTAAAAGACATTGAATAAAAAATTTACCTGGAGTGAGATTGTAGCGCTAGTACCACCAATAAAAAAGGTAGAAAAACACACACATCAATTTGCTTTCCTTTTTTCAAATTCACAATCAAAATTCGTAACCATAACAAAAACATGCCAAGTAAAACAATAAAATTATAAATAGTTACACTAAAAACACTTGAACCGAAAAATTCTCAGATTCCATAATTTCAGCAAAGCTCAGCAAACGAAAGGCATTCGACTCACCACGTCGGAGTTTTCATTTCGACTTCGGAAAAGGAAATTCGAAAATTCGTTTCTCACCATTTCGCTCAAAAACTGAAATGTGCCACAGAGGAGATAAAATGAGAATAATTCCAAACAAAAATCAAATTCGCATTGCTAAACACACAAATTTCCACCCAGGAAAAAGAAGCACAACCAAACAAAATTGAATCCAGAGGATTCAATTCAGCAACGGAACACAAAAAAATAGCATGCGATTTTAAGCGATTGCGATTTAACAGTAACGTTGAAGCGTGAAAAGGAACATACGGTGAAGCTGAGCTTTTGATTTTGAAGTAAAAGAAATGAAACCCTAAACGCGAAGAGAAAGAAAAGAAAATTCAGAGAGAGAGAGAGAAATTAAAATAAACTTCTAAAATACTGTCTAGAAAGTAACTATATATTTATTTCTTTTAACGTATTACTATTCTACATTAAAATGGTTGTTTTAGAGTACATGTTTGTAAAATTATTTACATTAAATTTCAATGAACTGAATTAAAATTTAAAGTTTTATTAAGTAAAGCTAAAAAAATATATTTAATTGAGTATTAAAATAACTTTGGACAAAAATTTATCACTATTTAAATACAATTTTTTTCTTTGTTTCTTCTTTCCTAAATAAATTTTTTTATTAAATTTATTAACAAAAAATTCACATAATTAACAAATGAGGTTAAAAATAATTTTAAAATGGCAAATGTAATAAAAACAAATTACGTGTGACTATAATTAACTCTAAATTTAAAGACCTAAAACATAATTTTCGTGTCTCATGAAAATAATTTTATTTTTGTTCTGAAAAATTTGTTTAAAAATAATAAAAATATCATGTTTTTAAAATCCAACAAATATAAGAGATAACTATAATTATTTAATTATTTAAATTAAACCACTCTAACATATATTTTTAATAAATAAAATTAATATATACAAATATTTTAATTTACTTTAAATTTAAAGATAATACGATAATATAAATATAGTAGGATTTCATAGAATTTTTAAACAATATTCTCCATTTACCCTTTTAAGAAGAAAAAAACTAATTTATTTTTATTTTTTTAATAATTAAATAAAATATATTAATAATAAAATTTAATTTTTTACGATATAATTGTTTTTACCAATATTCTATAAAAATTCTATAAAAGTTAAACTCTATTATTAAAAATAGTTTTTTTTATTTTCAAATGAACTAATATCAAATAATTTATATAAATGTATGTTATATTTAAATGATAATCATGAAATAATAAAATTAAAATTACAGAATTTATTTCAAAAATTTAGTTTAGTTTTTAAATGCTTACCTTTTGAATTTGTTATTGTTTATCAATTATTACATATTTTTAATTAAAATAGAATTAATAACTCAATATATGTTTTTTTTAAATATATAAATAATTTTAAAAAATAGTTTATATTAACATCGGTTATTTGAAAATCGATGTCGTTAAGCACTTACAATATCGGTTTTCAAATAACCAATGTTAAAACTGAATTTAGTGTGATTTTAACATTGGTTATTTGAAAACCGATCTCGTTAAGCACTTACAACATCGGTTTTCAAATAAACGATGTTGAAATCACACTAAATTCAGTTTTAACATTGGTTATTTGAAAACTGATGTTGTAAGTGTTTAACGACATCAGTTTTCAAATAGCCGATGTTAATAGGACGATGTTAAAACTCATTTTTTTAGTAGTGTTAGAAGCATGTGAAGGTGTTGTTGTTGCTTTCTATCTTCTTTGAAGGTTTAGAGAATTTTCTGTCTTTGGACATTTTGAGAAATTTTCTAAACTTCTTCACCATCAAGCTTAAACTCTCTACATCTTCGTCATCAATAGAGCTTTCTTTGTAGTCTTCCTTTGAAGAATTAACTTTGAGTGCATTTCTTTTTCTTTTCTTTTATGTTTGTTCTGCATGAGAATGTTGAATTAACTCATGTTCATATACAAGCAATTTTCTGAAGAGAGCTTCCATCAACATTGACGCCAAGTCCTTGGATTCCTTGATCATTGTGATCTTTGGTTCCCAAGTTCTTGTAAAACAATTGAGGATTTTGATGTTCAGCTCATCATCTTCAAACATTTTTCCATGACCAAGTAGGTGATTCACAATATGGGTGAATCTTGTTTGATGTTTTGAAATGGTTTCTCAATTTTTCATTCGAAAAGCTTCATATTCGGATACAAAGGTGTGCTTTCTTGCTCTTCTTACATCTGCAGTGCCTTCAATCATTTTTCATATTTCCTTTGCACTTTTTCACCTTGTAGTACGAAAGAATTAATCAGAAGATAAATCGAAAGTTAGAATGTTTTTAGCTTTTTGATCATCTTGTACTTTTCTTTTATCATCATCTTTCATCTCATCCCATTCTATAGGTACGAATTCACCATTTACTTCTTTAATTGGTATACATGTACCTTTAACAATAGGATTCCATGCATCGGGATCAATTGATTGAATAAAGAATTCCATTATTTTGCCAAAACAAAAAATGTTCTCCCTCAAACAATAGAGGTCAATTGAATGATGTCTTTGAAAGTGATTTGTTTAGAGTCGTCACCAACTTGTATTAAGGAAAACATAAAAAAAAACTTTTGAGAAAAAAAATGGTCTTAGGAACCAAATTTGAGTTCAAGAGTCGATTATTCGAAGGGAAGGTGCCACTCTATGTTGTCAATTCTAAAATTGTTACCTTTAATTAAATGTACAAAACCAAATAACTTTTAAATTATATATTTTACCCCTCAAAATAAACATAGATATTTTGGACAATTTATATTGATATTTTTAACAAGAGACTTTTTTATCATTAAAAAGAAATTTATTATTAAGAAAAGAAGGATTGCTATTTTGTTTTTTTACCTTTTATATATATATATATAGCTCGACATGAGTGATCCCCAATTCTTATGCTAAAAGTCACATGTGTAGTAGTGATAAATCATGCATCTTAATCGTTATTTTGAATAGAATAAGAAATTTTAGCCAAAAGTAAAGATGACTACAAACAAGAAATTCTACAAACAATGAAGTGCAGGAGAAAAAAAAAACTAAGCATGCAACAAGAAAGCCCAATCCCATTTATCATAGAGCTTAGTGAATCTAAGATTCACATTGGTTCCAAGAACTAAAGAATTAAGTTTAGTAATTTTGGAAATCATAGAGTGTTATTTGTGATATTTATTTGAATGCATTGATGTGTTAACAATATTATTGAATGTTTTCTTTATTGAGAATGTTACGTGAATAAATTGTGGTTGCTCTAATTTAAATTTATTAAGTATAATATAATATTTTATTTTAAATTCTTTGTGGGTACCATGGTTGAGTATTTCTGGATTAATGCATAGATTGAGAACAACATTATTTGTGAACTCTTTTAGAATTTATTTTATTGACTGGGATTAATGTTGAAACTAAGGAGACTTGAAGACTTATTTCTTTTAGTTACATTTGTTTTAGAATAAAGTGTCAGATGTGGCTTGTTCTGATGTATTTTTAGCGTTTGTTTTAGATGCTCATATTTGAGAATATTTTAAGTTTTAAGGATTCAATTTTATTTATAACATTAATATTTGAGGTAATTTAGACCATTGTAGTTTTAAAAAATGTGTATTATATATGATTGTAAGTATATTTTATTATAGGTTGTTATAGTAACGAAGGATGTTACATAAAACCTTTATTAGGAGGTATGTGTGCGAGGAGCACACAATGATATGACACACTGCATGGGTATATAGAACTTGGCAAGCTGAGGAATAAAAGACATGGGCTCACTAATAGAAGTCTTGGGTTATGGTGTTGAGTGATGAAGTACCTATGTTCTTAGATAAAAAATACCCTTAATATTTTATTAGCAAAAATTCACAAGCCTAAAAAGTAATATTGTTTTTAATATAAATAAAAATAGCGATTGTAAGCATAACTATATAAGTATATTAAGAAAAACCTTTTATCGATAAAAAAATTCCACATGTGCATATGAAAAATCCGGTAACATTATAACATATACAAGGTTTGCTTCATGAGGTTTTTCTTCTTGACATATAATTTTGGATATTTAATCATGTAGAAAAAATCAAGTAAAAGTTAATAAAAAAATATGAATAAAAATGTTCAAACTTTTTGTTTGTCTCGTGCATCACATGAGTCAAAAAGCTAGTACTAATCAATGTTAACATCGATTTTTTATAAAATCAATGTTAACAAAAACATGGTGGCATAGTCATAAATATCATGAGCTTGTTAACATCAGTTTTTCAAAATCGATGTAACACGACTATGTTAAGATCAATTTTTGAAAAACTGATGTTAACACTAATGTTAACATGAACTCCTTAACATTGGTTTAATTTTATTCAAAAATCGATGTTGTTGGGTTTTTAATAAAAGAAGGATTTTGGCACCCAAACCCTTTTTGTCTCTGTCACTCATTCTATTCTAGTTCTCTCACTCTCACTATCCTCCTCACGGCACTACAACTCTTGTTCTCCCCCTGTCACTCTCCCTCTTGCTCTCTCACTGTCGTTAGCAGTGTCCGTTACTCCCTTGCCTACCACGCAACTGTGTGCCTACATTGCCACCATCGTGTTACCCACTACATCGCTGCATGTCCATCGTGTCACCACCACATTACCTTTCTCCCGTCCCTTACTCCATTTCTCTTTCTCTCATTGGTAGATTCTTGTATTCATGGTCTTTCTCTCACACACTTTTTATTATTATTATTCTTTCAATTTTGATTTTGTTCATGGCCTATATGTTTTGCCTGAACATATTTATCCGTTTTTTAAATTATTTACTTTGAGTTTACTTGGATTTTGGTTGAGCTAGGTGGTGAGCACCATGTGTTTGTGAATATGAGTGAAAGAGAAAGAGAGAAATGTTTTTGGTTGATTTTGGTTCTTTAATTTTGGTGTCAATGTTGTATGTATAGATAATATTGTCATTGGCACTGACCCCTTTTATATCCTGTTACAACACTTTGTGACATGGAACTTGCTGATTGAAATTATGTTTAAAAGGTTGAATATATTGAATTGGCAAGTCTATATGTTTTGAAAGCTTGCCTTCATTTGAATAGTTGATTTTTTTTTTTTGCTATAGTAATCTGGTTTGTAAAAATTCAATGTAGAGCATATTATTTGTAGTTTTCTGGTTTTAAATCAATGTTTTAAAACTGACTTTGGAATCGGCAACAATACAGGTCTCCACTTGTATGAAATTTGAGAAGGCAATTTGATATAGGGAAGTAGAAATGCAATTTGAGAAGGCTAGTTGCTTGAGATGCTAATGTGAGAGGTGGCTCTGACTGCAATAATTAGGCTTATATAGACAAGGAAAACTAAGCTGATTTTTTTTTTTTTTGTCAAATTCAGCTTCTAACTTTATGTTGGTTAAAGCAAGTTTAAGTTTATCAGTTAGTTTAGTTGAGGAAGAAAGTTAGATATAGTTACTTAGATTACTACCTAACTCCCCTAAAAAGCATTAGTACCTAATTAATAATAGGTAATTGAGTCTTAAAGTGGTTAACATTAACACATGGATAATTATATACAATTATATTAATTTACTCTTAATCACTTGTGAATTAAAATTGTATATAGTTGGCCATATATATCTAAGCAAACACCAAGTATAAAATTTCATGATATACAATAATTTTATCCTATTAAACAATTGAAATAAAGAATTTAAGTTTATAAATTATTAAATAAATTATACTATTAAACAATGTTTGTTGCCTTAAAAATTAAATTTTAGTACCTTGGACACTAATTTTTGGTAATAAGCAAAAAGGAAGCACTGAGTGCGGGTACTACGTAATGCATTAGATGTCAGTGATAGTCCTAGGAGGTTTCAAGGATAATTGGGAAATGATAATTGTTTACTTCAAAACTAATTCAATTTGTTATACTTATTATTATTTATACTTATTAACTTATGTTTTATTATATCATACTGTATTTTACTTATCCAAGACCATTGAAACCAGAGACCATGAAGGCAATTCACATTCAGTGGGGAAGATATTATCTAAAAGTTAATAATGAAACACTAGGTGTTTAATTCATTTTAGAATTGTTGAGTTATGTTAATTTAGATTAGGTTACAATTGATTTTATGTATTGACTTTCATTACCATAAATACTTCTTTTAATTGATAGTAAATATTCAATTATTATGGACAAAATTTGAACTGCATGATAGAAATTGCCTAGAAATTGTTTGGATTGGTTCTAATTTGTCTCAACATTTTGTTTCAATTTTCTCTCGAGCCTTAGAGTCATGACTAGAAGTGTTTGCATTCGCTTCTAATTGGCTTGATAGTACTTTTTGTTTAACCTTGTTAATAGGTATCCCCATTTCTTTTTTTCCATTAAGTAGGGAAGTAGCAAATTCACCCTCATCATGATAGTTTGATATTCTATATTTGCAAAATAATTGCTCTACTAAGTCAAAGCTCTTATTCCCAACTAGACTAAGATTACACTAAGACTTGACGGGTTCTTAGAGATGTTGAGACTACAATAAGACTGGACCAATACTTCGGTATGCTGGGAAAGGAAAAATGAAATATAATAAATCGTACTAGAAGTGGGGTTGAACACTGCGTTAGATAAACTTATAAACCTTTTCACAATGGAAGTTATTTGATAAACAAAAATGATTTCTCAAGCAACAGTCATCCATTAATAGGTCTTGGATTTTCACAAAAGACTATGGACCGTCGTCGAGTGATTAAGCCCACGTATTATTTTGTCATTAAGCCTTCTGGCTTTCACAAACTATCAGTTTTGAGAATTACATATTCTAACACTCAAAGAGTGCATTTACAAAAGTAAGGCTCAATACAATAACTTTGTTAAGTAAAAGATAGACTCAATAAGCACGGTGTTTCACTCAATGTTTGAATATTGTTCATGAATTCTTTTGCTTTTCCTCAATGTTTGAATTAATATTGTTCGTGAATCTTCAGCGTATCTATGATGCACTTTTTTTTCTTGATGAATCATCAAATCTGTGTGGGATCTTGTGCATTCAAAGTCTAGTTGTTGTCAATATGGTCTTCATGTTCCAGCTGAAGAGAAGTGGGATTGGTGTAGTCATTGGCAACTGCGACACATTTGCCTTAGTAAGAATGATCCTGAATCCATTCTTTTCAAATCTATTCTTCTCATTCTAATTTGAGACATTAGTCAAACGTAAATGGAGATTAAGATAATATTGTTTAACCTAATACTCTCCTTATAGCGGAGATCTTCTTTGAAACATAATGATTTGAGCACACTTAATAATATAATGATTACATTTCATTAATTAGTTTTGTTTCTGTCTATTGGTCCTACTGAAGTACCATTGATAAAAAAAAAACATCTTATGATTATTACATAGGTTAGTACTAATTAATATATGAAAATAAATATATTCATATTCAAATTTTACATAATAAAGTCAAGTCAACTTATTATTCGTAGGGGTTGAAAAAAATAGTCTTTGATAAACTTATACTCAATGTGTAAGCCATTATCATTCATTTTACATCATAATAAGCTAACATGAGAAATGAAATTTATATAAGTACATATCCGTGATCATAAATAAGATTCTTTCCTAGATTTGTAGTACATAGATAGGAATGCATATCTAGATGAAAAATGGTGTGGTTACTGTTTTCTTTTTTTTAATTTTCTTTATTGAAAAAGTATAGACATAGATCTTATTCTTAACAATATCTTCAAGATAGATACACATACACCTATGTCTATACTTTTCTTTTGAAAAGAAAAAGTAAAAAACAAAAAAAAAAAGACTAGATTTCATCTAAATGCATTTCCGTCTTGGTATTACAAATTCATGGAAACATCTTATTTATGATCATGTTATGTACTTAAATCTTAAATTTCATTTTCTCATGTCAGCTTATTATGATGAAAGAATATAAAATATACTTCATGTCAATAAATATTTTTGTTACTATAGTAAAATTGTAAGCCCCTGACTTAATTATTCCTTCAATACTTTGAGTACATGCATATTATTATAATCTTTGACAATATAAAAATCTCACCTCAATCAATAAAAATTAAAATAAAATCCATAAATGGCTAAAATATCCAAGGCTTAACGACAATTATAATTGGCATTCATTTTTATAGAACTAATATGATTTTTTGTATTTTAAAGGATGAATATGCCCTAACCTAAATTTCTTCTTGTCACGCCTTTAATATATCAGCATAAATACAAATGATAACTTGATAAGCTCTTGAACTGATATTGAATAAAATGATACTCATTCATGCATTCATTCATAAATATCCTTCAGCCATTGAAATAAATTGTTTAAAAGTATAAAAAAAACACGGGTGGAAAGTCACCAGCACAACCACAGAATGAGGAGCAGAACATGAATCCTAATTACTCTAAAAATAAAAGCATCCAACATGCAACACCATTGTTAGTCCTTGTATCATAAAGCTGAATTTCATTCAGCATAAGGAGCATTCAAATCTGGTATCTCTAATTCCATATTAGAGTTGGGAGTATGAAAACCTATGCTATTTGAATTGCATTCCGTGACAGTGGCATTCAAATCAGGTAATTCTATAGTAATTTGAGCACTTTGATGATGTTCTTCTAGGCCTTCATTCAAATTTGTGTCAACACTTTGTGGCTGATGCACTGAAGTTACTTCTTCCACCTTTTCCTTTAGTTTCAATTTTTTCACCATCTCAGGACTTACAGAGTCATCACTATCAGCAGCTTTCCCCATTTCTTCTTCTTTTGCATTAACTAGGGAACTAGCAAGTTCAGCCTCATCATGATAGATTGATATTCTATACCTGCCAAAGAACTGCTCAACTAAGTTGAAGCTCTTATTCCCCATTGGAAACGTGCAATCAACAGCTGCAGAACGAAGTCCTGAAAGAAGTCTAGCTACAGACGCATTAATCAATTCAGGACTAGTGAAGATATTACTATTGTGGATGAATTTTCTGTTCCAGTTCTTTCGGAACCTTTTTCTACACAATTTAGAATATGATGAAGATCCGTGGGTCCTCAAGTCTTCCCTTTCAATTGACAAATGTTTTTTCTTTGGTTCGATATTTATGTATGGGTGACACATGTATTTACTTTTTCTACGAATTCTAGAACCAAAGCCAGCTGTGAAGGAAAAAAATGGTCAACTCAGTAATTGTTGGCTAACACAAGGCCATGTTTGTGTATTACACATTACACATACAACACATTATAAGACCAAGATGAGAAAACCACACAGGATTTCAGCATACTATGAAGCAACTTAAATGATACAAAAACATAAGCCCTCTTACTCTTTTGTTGTTCTACATATGAATCAAGCTTCTATGGGGAAGTAACTGCATGGATTTATCTAACATCTATAAAAATTATAACATGTATATGCCAAATAAGAATAAAAATAATACCAAGCATCAATTTGAAACAATTTTCTTACATGCTGGGAAGTGTGAACTGTTATATATTAGAATCATGAAATCTACAAAAGGTACTAAGTTACACAAATTAAAGATGATAACTTTTTGCAATCAAATTGGTGCAACTATGATTTATACATGATACTTGTGGTGCCCGTTAGTTTTACCCTGTGTTTGGAGTCATGTTGTAGATGTGGAGAAAAATCACGGCAAATGGTGAAATGATGCATAAGCTATAACTTGTTGCTTCCATAAAGATGTGAAAAATGACATTGGAAGGTAAGCATATTAAATTTTGGTAGAATCAATTTAGAATTGTTAAATGTGATTAGGATGTGCACCCAAAATAATCTCAGTCACAAATTTTGCATTGGAAGGGATGCATGGAATGGGAAAGTTATTTTCAATGTAAACCAAACGGAGCCTATACAAAATTAGAAAACCAGATTTACATCCAAAATACAAATATTATTGGAAAATTCACAATCACCACACATAACATAAGAAAATGCATAAGTGAGATTATAAGTTCAACACCAATATCTTACTGCCTCCATGTTTCTCCAGGGCTTCTTCAGTCTTGATGGTGTTTCCAGTCGTGATGGTCTCTTCTGTCGGTTTTGTCTCATCAACAGAATTAATGTCTTCACCTCCCATGGTCAAAACCACATCCATTGCTGCCTTATAATAAAACTATCTAATACAATTCATGCATAGCAAAGACACATCAGGATTAGCAAACTACTTGAAGAGAAACAAAACATGATAGGTATATATCAAATGAAATCAGTCAAGATTTTGAATGGCTTCCAGAAAACAAAAAATCTCTTACCAATTCCCTTAATGAAGCAATTCTGGAAGCTTGAAGAAAAGAAAATTTTACTTGCACAAATCCTCACCTTGGAGCAATCGGAAAGGTATATATCACCTATTTAAGAAATCACACCCATTAATCACAAAGATACATAAATGATCGGGAAAAATTAAATATCATACAAACATTAATGTTAATATTTGAAATAAAACATTAATTATTAGGATATAGACAAAAAATTGAAAAGAGCATGACATGTAACGGGTTCTTGAATGCAAAAATGTAACCCCTCCACCCCACCTTATACTATGACATATTTTAGAAATATTTTGAAATAACTGGTGCTAGATGAAATGCCAAAACTGACTTGTTGTAGAGCCATTGTCTCTTTTTGTATGCATACTTAATTATATTTAAAAAAAGAATCAAATTATCAAAATTAATGATATTTATTACATAGATAGTAATAATATAGCATAAATTTAGTATTTTAATAAATATGTAAATGATTAATTTTTTATATATATCAATAATTATTGTATTTATTAAATGCAAAATTATTTATTAAATTTAATAATTAAAATATAAACTTATTAAATTCATGAATATAGATATAAAATATATTATTAAATAAAAATTAAATATTTTAATATTTATTACATTTAATATATATACTAATAATTTCTATTAATCTATATAAAAATGTCAAGAGAGAGGAATCTGTTGAAAACCTTTCCCATCAAATAACAATTTATTTCACAATTAATTAAAAATTAAATTATGCAAATGAATTATCATTGATACATTAATCAGTTGAATTCAATATATATTATTTAGATATATTTAATATAGAAATAATTTATTAATCTATAAATATATATAAAGTTTTTGTCAGAGAGAAAAAACTTTACGTCCCAAGTAAGGGCAATCTTGACAATTTATTTTACAATTAATGAAAAAGAAAATTGTGCAAGTAAATTAGCATTGATAAATTAATCATTTTGAATTTGGAGTAATTGTTCTATGTTTATGCCTAATTGTTATGTTTTGACAAATTAATCTGTAGGGTCAATTTGAATTTCAAATATTTCTATGTAGTTGTTGCATATTCCTCCAAAGGATGGATTCAACTTTTATCCCTACTAAAGAAAAAAAGTACTTGAAAAGAAGTATCTTAAGCCCCCATGGGTACACACTTGGGTCTTTAATACATTCACATGTGTAGTTTAGGACTGAAAAGTTAGAAAAATGGCCCCATTTCATTGTTTAAAAATCTTAGCATTTCATTCCTAGCTTTTCTCACGCATCTATATTAACATATTTTTTTATTCTTTTAAATTGTATATGATATAAAAGAAGCAAGGATGAGAAAGGCTAAAAAATGCATATTGGTTCTAGTGTTCAAATTGACACACTTAGAAAATTTGACAAAATAAAATGTTACAAGCAACATGAAGCAAGAATCAAAGATAAAAACAAAAGTTAATGTGATTACACCTCCAAGCAGCATGCTAATCCATCTGTATTTCTTAAAAAACATTTTCATTTAATTACACTAGTGGAAAAAACAGAATTTTATTTGGTCTTTTACACACAATGATATTTTTGTAACCATAATGAATATTTTTTTGTCTGTTCTATATTGATTCAATCTAATAAATACTTTTTAAATATGCTATATGTTGAACCGATCTAAACGTTTATGTTTTTAAGTCACTTATAATTTTAAATGATCTAGAAATTAAGATGTTTTAAAAACTATTCTCTCAACAAAACCCAAGAACCCTTTCAGTTCTCGCACGCGAAAACCCTAGCCTCTTTAGTTCTTTGAAAACCCTCTTTGCATGTCACACGCCACTGCTCTGAACTTTGACCTAAAGCCCATCGCGAGGGCGGTTGCATTTCCGCTATCGTCAACAGCAGAGTTCCCTCCTTTGAAGCTCGTCCTGAAGCCCGTCACGAAGGCTTGTGTCTCTTTGTTGTCGTCAAAAGTGGAGTTCCTTCCTTTGAAACCCTTTGGTCTTTGGTCTTTACATTCACATTTCTGTTTTGGTACATTCCAATTTCATACTCATTTTCATTCTTTGCATTTTCTTGGGTTTGGTTCTCTAAGAGTGAATCTATGAGTTTTGGTTTTCCAACAGTGAATCTAGAATCGCTGGAACTTCTATTGATTTTCCAAGCATTATAACTAAGTTAGAACTCACTTTGGTGCATTGAGGAAAAAGATAGAAGAGTTATTTTGGTGTTCAAAGCAAAGAAGAAACACGTTTGGCTTACTCACACACTTTATACTTCACATTTTGATACATAATTAGTTCTTCGTTACACGCTTTTTAAATTTTAACATTTTATGTTCTGGATTTGGCTCTCCTCAGATGTTCAATAATTTCTATAAATTTAGAATCGCGTGTACATTAGCACAACTTATTAGAATCATATGTTGCAGCTCAACCAACTGTTCAAGAGGAAATTGAGCAACAGAGCAATGGTTTGCGTCTATGGAATGATTTTATCAAGTTGTTGGGGATGTTATTGGCCATGTAAAATAGGTCCACCTAAGGTATACTATTTATTTTTTCAAGTTTTGGTTGATATGTAATATAATTTAACTGTAGAATGCCTTTTAGTGATGTGCCGCTTATCTTATTACTCTTCTGACCTTGGTAAGTTGAACCTAGGACCTGAATGCCTTATCCCAACCCTCAAGCACTTGAGTTCTATTACTATTTTCATTTAACATAGAAGAATTGCAATTAATTGAGTTTGCATTTGGACAAGAATGATACTCCTCAAATCTAAATCTTAGAACATGTTAGAATATTAAAAGTAACCATCTAATAACTATAAGGTACTCTTTATTATAATGTCAAGTGATGCAATCCTCCCAAGGAAGGGACCCATCACCAGAGCTATGGCTACGAGACTCCAGGAAGATTGGGTTAGGGGTGCAGGAGAAGGTCCTAGAGTTCTCACAAGCCTTAAGGTAGATTTTGGGCCCATGGGCTAAGTATGAGTCGACTTGTCTTTGTACATATTAGATTAGAGTTTCATTATTTTTGGGCCTTGTATTTAGGACTCCATAGTGTAGGGAGAGTACCCTAGCAATGTAGGATTTTTTGGCACTTGTATTTTAGGGCACCTTGACTAGTTTTTGTATTAGGGGTATCTTTGTAATTTCACATGCATTAAGTGCACTATTTGTTGTGTGTGTTGAGAGAGAAATTTAATTGAATTGGGAGAAGCCCATTCCAATTAAATTTTGGACCAACCTAAGGGCGAGGTGAGCATTTGGTTGATACATCCCATTGTCATATTATATAGTCAAACTTTGTGCATGTCCTTCATGCTTTACATGTCTCATGACACCTAAGCACACTTAGTGGATAATCTTGGATTTGATCTTGGATTAGTGGGCTGAACCATAGCTGAAATTTACTAATCATAATTAGTGAAATTTTGGCTCCAAAAATTCAAATTCAAATTTAAGTGAAATTTGAGTAGAAATTTAAATTTTCCATCAATTTTGTGTGACACTTAGGCTATAAATAGAGGTCTTGTGTGTGCATTTTATCAAATTTTATTATTTAAGAAATTAGACTTCAAAGTTCAGACCTCATTCTCCCTCTTCTCTCTCTCTCAAAGTTTTGTTCCCCTCTCTCCCTCTCCCTCCATTCATCTTTCCCTACCTTCAAACTCTTATCCATGGCTTCCTATGGTGGTGAACTTTTTCTTGACTCATCTTCTCCGTGAAGTCGCATCTCCAATCACCTTTCCTCCTTCTCCATTTCGCTATCATTGTTCTTCAAGAGGCAAAGGATTTCATTGATGAAGAAGATCCAAGGCCTACAAGCTCTACATGGAGCTACATTATCAAGGCTTGAAAATTCCTTGTAACCTCGATGTTTGACTTTTATGTAGATGTTTGTATTTTCAATTTATGAAGATATATTTTAGTATTTTTTTATTCTTTAATAATTCTGTCTTTTTCTTAATGTTAAACCTATATGTTCTCAGCAATGCAATAAATCAAACATGGATGAGGCTGAATTTTCCAAATTCCATTATAATGTGAAACGTTGGGACATAGTTGGTATCACTGGCCATTGGGTTTCCTGGTTGGTGATGCTATAAACTATTAGTTTACTATCATGATGACCTTCAGCACATATTGCCAAAAATATACAACATATTTCTTTCTCTCCTTCCATTCTTTCTTTACTATGCCAATGTAACTAGCAGGTCAATTGGGGAAAACAATTGCATCGCCTCCAATGTCTCCTTGAGGACTTAGACAACACTCTTTACCTGCAAATCATTGCTTTAGAAATTGCAGAGTTCATTGCAAGTGGGTGTTATACATTTGGCTCTTCAAAAGGACTCAGAGGACTTAATTGTTAGGAATTTGCTACCATGCTACTATGTTTCATGAACTCTTATTCATTGTCTATAGATATTTTTGTCCATCCGATGGAAGCCAAATGCTATTATCCTTTTATTAGTTGGCACGATGATGTATTTGTTGTGGTTGAACCTGGAGAGCTCGCTAAGAAATTTCTACAAAATGTTAAATTCAGTTTGTCGTCAACAATGTCTGTAGAAATAATTGATAGAAGTTAATTAAGTATCTAAAGTAGAACTTGAGAACATTTGATAGAAATTAATTTTATTATGTCTTAGGTGAATTATGTTCATCTTAAAACTGTTTAATTGGATTTTCTTAGTTATTTTTCTTTCCTTTTAGGTTAGTTAGTGAAATAACTGGTGTAAAAAGGTTGTTTTAAGATCAATGAAAGAAATAATGGATGTAAAAGGTACATCGGTCATTTATGAGGCAAAATCAATATAAAAAGGATGTTTTAAACCAATCTAGGCATTTAAGATATGCTTTTAGATTGGTTATCTCCTACATAGACATCAACCTTACCATCGATGAAATAGGTCATTTTTAACCGATGTAAAAAGCATTTTCTTTAGTAGATTATTCCATTTTTATTTTAATTTGAGTTTTGTTTTTACATACTGCAAGTCAATTAAAAACTATTGTAAAAAGGGTGTTTTAAACCAATCTAGACATTTGAGATATGTTTTTAGATTGGTTATCTCCTACATAGACATCGACCTTACAGCCAATGTAATGGGTCATTTTTAACCAATGTAAAAAGCATTTTTTGTAGTAGATTGTTCCATTTTTTATTTTAATTTGAGTTTTGCTTTTACACATTACAAGTCAATTAAAAACTATTGCAAGTACAATTTTAAAATGTTTATTGAAGTTAACAATTTTATTATACTCATGTGTGTCTTTAATTGGATGGTAATTATATTTAATTAAATTCTGTTTTGATTATTCAAAAAATCTAATTAAACTTTAAACATCACAACACTTTGTCTATTTAAAAAAGATTTATTTATTTATTTATTTAACTTCCTAATAGACAAGAAAGATTTCTCTGGGTGATAGAAAAACACAAATAATAATAATATTTAATTGAAGAAAAATCATTAAAATAAAATAAAATAATGATTTTTTAAAATAAATATATTCTTTTTATCCATTTTCTATCTTATTTTTAATTAAAATTTTATTCTAAGCCTAACACAGCTAATTACATCATGGTCGATCATGTCTAATGAATAATACATAACTAATTAATAAATTGTCATGAACATTTTCTAATGACAGGGAGCCTTCAATTGTCATTTTTTTAATGAATAAGAATTGAATACTACACTATTGGATTTATAATCCTCACACACCTATTATATCCCCTTGGTTCAAGCGTCATGCCTAAATGAAAGAAAAAAGAAATGGGGCAACACTAAAATTAAATTATTAAATGAAAAATAATATATATTAATACATAATAAGATACAATTATTATAAAGTAACAAGAAGTAAAAAAAAGAGTACATACTAACATGTATTCAAAAGTAAATATTTATACTTCTTTATAATAATAATATTAGTATAAACTCGAACACACATATTTAAATATGAAAATGGTAAACACATATTATAGAATGGATTCAAGAGAAGATTATAAAAAAAAAAAAATTGACTCAGTTGTTGCTTCATTCGATATTTTAATATTTCCTTCACTTTAATAATTTTTTTATAACTTTTGTTATATTCATATTCATCTATTTAATTTCAACATTTATTAAACAGATCTTAATTTCGTATTTTTTACATAAAATAAAAAAAGCTCTCAATTTTTCAAATAATAAAATTGGAAACCACCCCACTACACACCACCAAATAAAACCACTGCACACTATTCTCTTCTGTTGTTTTTTTTTTTTTTTACTAAACCACTCTTTTAAAAGATCAACTACCAAAATTTTTTAAAAATTTCAAACTACCTCACTTTTCTCTTCAGTTTTTTAACAGTCCAATATTTTTAATTTTAAAACCTAACAATTAAATTTTTTAAAAAATAATTATTATGACTTATGAGAATGACATTTGGTAATTTCTTGACCAAATATAGTAAAATAATCAACGCAAACTAAACTATTATTATTTTAAAAAAATACTTTTTAATTTAAAATTTCAAACTATCTCACTATTCTCATCTTAGCTTTTCCAAAGAAATCACTATTTTTTTAAAAAACTGTCAATTTTTTTTCAATTTTAAAATTCAAAATACTCCAATTTTTTATTTTAATTTTAATAAACTAATAATTAATTATAAACTTACTTTATAAAATAACTATTATGAGATTCATATTTGTTTATGACGGTATTGGATAAAGTATATTTTTAATCCTTTTAAGGATGAACATAATAAACTAACTATTTTTTATTAGAAAACAATATCATTTTAAATTTGAAATCTCTTACTATCCCGCTATTTTCTTATATTTTTCTTAAATAAATCAGTAGTACTTAAATATTGTCATTTCTTTTTGTTTTTAAAACCCCAAACCATTCCTCTACTTCCTTTAATTTTTAGTTTTATTCTCAAAAACTTGAAATGTGTTTTCATTAAACAAATATAAGAATTTTTTTTAACAATAAAATAAATGTATGAGAATACCTATGTTTTCTCCCTTTAATATATATATAATATAACACAATAGAAATGCACACACACAGGCATGACAACATGTGTGCTTGCGCTAGTATATATAAAGGGGATATCCCTTTTTCATGAACACACTTTTTGTACCATGTTGCCACTAAATTATTCTAGAATCCCCTACTACAACTCCAATACATGCATAAATTCAAGGATAAAATGGGAATCTAAAAGATTTAATCGGAAAAGAGAACATGTACAAAAACATACTTGTCATGCCTTCTTAGCAATGTGCCAAATGTTGACCATGGTGGCAGCAGTTTGAAAGGAGGGTATGACCGCGTATATTGGTGTGAGGTTGACTTTGTTTTGTAGTGACAATGCACATGAAGGAAAAACTAGGAGAGTAAGCAAGTTTGCACACGTAAATTTTTTAGTTTATCACTCATTTTCTTTTATTTCACTAAGAGAGTAAGCAACCCAATAGTGGGCCAATTAACCACAATATATAAAAACATAAGTCCCATATACTTTCACCCTCTTCTTCCTTTCACATGAAAAATTCCCACATTGGAAAAAATATTCACATGCATCCTCTCCTCCCCCTATAGGACAAGGAAACTTTTAAGCGAGTGAAGCATAAAAAAATATAGGCGTAATTAAATACAAAGCGTGCCACCTATAAATGTTTATCTTTTTATTTTTCCGGTGCTCATTTCTTTACCTCAAAAACTAAAACCCAACTTTTATTTAATTGTAAATAGACACGATAATGACTGATGTGCCATCATTTTCTTCTATTTTCTAAACCCTTTTTGCACCATTTTAATTATTGATTGGTCTTAATTGTCAATTAATTAGGCAGTTTTATTATTTGGGCTCATTTAGCTAATTTGATGTTTTTAATCTAATTTCAGGAATTAATGAAACATTGGGCTTAATCCGGATTTTAGTTGTGGACTTGAAGAGGGCAAATAAAGCAGCGCTTACCTTAGTTAATATCTAATTAGGAAATTTCGCAATTTTATTTTATGTTGTTCAGTGTTTATTTCGTTTTGGGCCAGAGTATTGTAATAGGGCCCAGTGACTTTGAGTGACTCTTTTTAAATAGCTGCCTTGGGATTCGTGCAGGGCATTCATTTTCGGTTATGCTATTCATTATTCAGAGCTTTGTTTTAGGGTTTTCGTTTTTCTGTTTTGATGCTTCTGAGTTCGTAATGCAATTTTACGTTTTCTGCTTCTAATTACAATTTCGTTCTTGCTTCTTCTTCTTCTACTCTCATTTACGTTTCTGTTCCATTTTACATTTCTGTTCGTTTACATTTCTGTTCATTTTACGTTTCCGTTCATTTACGTTTCTGCTTCATGTTTCAATTGCGTTTTCTGTTTGAATCCATGGAAGGCTAGATTTTCTGGTGTTTTTTCCTTTTGAGGACGAAGCCCAACTCTCTTTGAGGTTTCGCTTGTAATGTGATTTCCTGGCAGTTCTCCCTTCACCAGTATCCCAAATTCGTGAATATTAATCAGTGCACGCTTCGTGTTCGATTAATTTCCTCTGAGCCTAACTTGCGTTCATGCTTAATGGACGAAGGGCTAACTGGTGTATGTGGTGCCTAATCACATATTGAAAACCCTAAGTTGATTTTCGCTTAGTAAATTGAAATAGGGTTGGATTAAGTGGTTGACTGTTAGGTACGAATTCTCCATAACCCAGGATAAGAGAATGGCTTCTGAATCAGAGGAGACAACCCGTTTTTAATATTAGTAGTTTCGTATTCCAGTTTACTTGTTCTGCTCTTTAATCACAAAACAAACAAACCCCCCCAATCGTTACTGTTACTGCAAGTATATTATGAACATTTGGTTTGTCACTGCTCGTTGGGAAACGACCTAGGATCACTTCCTAGTTACTGCATTTTCATGTTTATTTGATTCGGGTACGGCCTCGATCAGTGACATATATAATATTATATATTAAAAGCTCAAGTTTCAGATAGTTTCACTCTTTCATTCATTTCTCATGAAAAAGTCCCACATTGGACAAAATAATCTCATATATCCTTTCCTCTTCCTGTATAAATGGAAAAACATTCAGTATTTATAGACATAGTGGTAAATTGTGAAACCCATGATAGTTTAAGTTTTTGTTTTATTTTTTCTTGTGTCTCCCCCTCAAAAACTTAAGTCTTAGTATTTCTTATTTGTTAATGACGGTATTGGATAAAGTATATTTTTAACCCTTTTAACGATGAACATAATAAACTAACTATTTTTGTTTAGAAAAATAATATCGTTTTAAATTTAAGATTTCATACTATCCCACTATTTTCTTAGATTTTTCTTAAATAAATCAGTATTACTTAAATATTGTCATTACTTTTTTTTTTTAAAATCCCAAACCTTTCCACTACTTCCTTTAATTTTTAGTTTTATTCTCAAAAACTTGAAATGTGTTTTTTTAAGAAATATAGGAATTATTTTTTTCACAATAAAATAAATGTATGAGAATAGCAATGTTTTCTCTCTTTAATTTATATATAATATAACACAATAGAAATGTAGACACATAGGCTTGATAACACGTGTGCTTTTTCTTGTATATATAAAGGGGATATCCCTTTTTCATGAAGGGAAAACTAAGAGAGTTAGCAAGTTTGCACAGGTAAAATTTTCAGTTTATTACTTTTAGTTTCTTTTATTTTTTTGGGACTTATTTTGTTTGCATGTTTGAGTGATGGTGAATCTTTATCAAATTTGATATATTTACAGATTTTATGTTTACTTGGAATACTTGGTGGCTGATGCATGTAACATCCAATTTTTCGTGAATTAAATTAAAAAGGTTTTTCATTTAAAAATAAATAGTTTTAAAAAAATGAGGAGGCTTTTGTAATTGAATAAATAAGGAGAAATAATTTTATTAATTAAAATAATGATTTGAGAGATAAAAAAGGTATTTTATTTATTCATTTGATAGGGAATAAAATAGTGTTCTTTTTTATAAAATAAAATAAATAAATAGAGTAAATAATAAGTGGTAAGTACCCTAATTATAAATAGAGACGTGTTAGGTCAGTTTTCAGACTCATGATGTCTCCCCTTACTCTCAATTTCGTTTTTCCCTTGCCTCCTCCCAAAATCCTCTCTTTTTTCCGCATACTACCAAACTTATCTCAGAAAAATGATGATCTCTGACTCATTCACTGTTTGATCGTTGTAAAATTAAGGCACTAGGTTTGAAACTCAATTCCGAGCCTTCTCACCGTTGGTAATTACGAAAAGATATCGAAGCTGATAGAAATAGCCTTCACATTGTAACTTTTTCTTTCCCGCATAAACCCAAAACTGTCAAGGTAAAATTATGATCCCAAACTCGTTAATCGTTGGATTATTGTGAAATTTTGATATGTGGTTCGTGATGTAATTTTGCACACCTTCACTATTGGGATTTACAAAAGAATTCATGTGAACAAAGAAAGATGCATCACACGTAGGACCATGGAATGGAGGCTTCAATCCCTTCTCCTTCTCTCTAATGTTTAGGAACCCTAACAGAGCAACCGGAGGAGGAGTTCTAGAGAGCACCAGAAACATCACAATTGATAACGGAGAAGGCTTGAGCGACTACATCGAGGTAAGGGATGAGCTATTCATAATTGGGGATTAGTGAGAACATGTGTAGGGATCCTTAGAGTATCAATTGGAATGGGTTTTGGGGTGTTTTCATAATTTTTTATTTTATCCTTATAATTATAATTGTGAATTATATATGTTTGATGAACCAGTTGATGTCCCAATGAGAAATTGCTGTGAAATTGATGTGTTCTTGTGTTGAGTGTGAACTCTTAAAAGAAATTGAGCTCTTTTTATTAACGTGAATTATATTATAATAATATTATTCAATGACTTATTTTATACAAATTATTATCTTGTTCTAATTTTTTCCATGACGATGATCAACATGTTATGTGTAAATATTTATTGTAATACTAAAATAATAAATTAAAGAAAGTTGTAAGGTTAATGCCTAGTGGTAATTTCTTTTGATGTAATATTAAATTAATTATTATAAAAACTCTTTTGATTAAAAATAATGTAGTATGTGTGTGTGTGTGTGTGTGTGTGTGTTTTGTGTCATGTAAATATGATATTGAGTAGTACAAAGTGGAATGTGTCAATTTGCGAGATACATGTAAACATGAGATGATTGATTGTGACATTATGAGATGTTAAATTGTGGGTATGATATTTGGTTGTGAATAAGTATGTGTGTTTAACACTTATGTGACAATAATTATGTTGTGAGTTGTGAATTATACAATAACCCGACCAGTGTTGATATTGAGAAAATGTTTATGCGCAGTGTTAAAGAGAAAGTGTAGGTTTCCTATTTAGGAATTAGTGTTAAATTGTAGTGCAATGTGTTGAACGTGTTTAAAACACGAGTGTGAGGTCGTGGGTATTGTATAATTCATGAGCAGTGTCTATAAATTGAATTTGTGATGAATTGTGGAATAACATGTTGCTTTGAGATTATAATATTGTTATTGAGATTGAGTATAAGTGCAAAGTTGAATATGTGTTAATCTGTGATATATACATGTAAACATGTGATGGTTGATTGTGACATTATGGGATGTGAAATTGTGAACAAGTTTTAGTTGTGAATAAGTGTGTGGTTAACACTTGATGTGGCATTACTTGTGATGTGAGTTGTGAATTATACAATAACCCGACCAATGTTATCTTGAGAAAAGTGTTGATGCGCAATGTTAAAGAAAAAGTGTAGGTTTCCTATTCTGGAACCAGTGTTAAAGAGAAAGTGTAGGTTTTCTATTTAAGAACCAGTGTTAAATTATAGCACAATGTGTTAAACGTGTTTAAAACTTGAGTGTAAGGTCATGGGTATTGTATAATTCATGAGCAGCGTCTGCATGCAAAAATTATTTTAGGGGTTAGACTTGAATCAGGAGGGAGAGACCCTGACGAACTCTTTGGAGTGTAGGCCTTGGGGGTAAATACACCTGGTTTGAGTGTTCCTTAAGTCTGTGCCGATTCCACATGGTTGGAGCATTCTTGCAAAACAGTGTTGTAGAAGCAAAGACATTTTAATGTTTTGATGATGCCAAAGGATCATGCGCTTCTCAAGTTTAATTCAAGACAAGAAGCCAAGAAATTCAAGATATATGATCAAGATAATCTCTAAAGTCTTAGGAAGGAAATTCCAAGATTGAAACAACAAGAGGTTTGGCCAAAGAATTTAAGCTAAAAAGTTTTTACAAAAGATTTACTCTCTAGCAATCAATTACCAGAGGATGTAATCGATTACCAGTGACCAAAATACTTCCTGAAATGCTTTTAAAATGTTTTTAGATGTTTTTGAAAACATGTAATCGATTACATAAGGATTGTAATCGATTACCAACAGTTAAAACTATTTATAAAAGCTATTGGAAATTTGAATTCAAATTTAACTCTATGTAATCGATTACATTTGGATGGTAATCGATTACATTTGGATGGTAATCGATTACCAGCAGTTATTGAACGTTTTATAACAGTTATAATTCAAATTTTAAGCCTGTAATTGATTACACATGTCTTGTAATCGATTACCAGAGGAGATTTTCAAAAAAATAATTTCCAAGAGTCACATCTGTTCAAATGGTTTTTGAATGGCCATCAAAGGTCTATTTATATGTGACTTGGAACACGAATTTGCTTAGAGTTTTTCTAAACAAAAAGTCTTATCCTCTAAAACATTCCTTGGCCAAAACACTTGCAATTCAATAAGGAATTATTTGAGTGCCTCATTGTTCAATCTATCTCTTTCAAGAAAGATTTCTTCTTCTCTTCTTCTTACTTCTTAAAAGGGATTAAGAGACTGAGGGTCTCTTGTTGTAAAGCAATCTGAACACAAAGGAAGGGTTGTCCTTGTGTGGTTCAGAACTTGTAAAGGGTTTTTGCGAGATAGTGGAACTCTCAAGCGGGTTGCTTGGGGACTGGACGTAGGCACAAGGGTATGACTGAACCAGTATAAAAATGAGTTTGCACTTCTTATTCCCTTAAACTCTTTTATTTATTGTTGCTTTACATTTACATTCAGATTGGTTATTTTGAATCATCATTTAAAAATTTATCTTTAAGGGAACTTGCATTAAAATCAAAGTAGAATTTTAATTGGGAAAATAGTTTGTAATATCTTAATTCAACCCCCCCCCCCCCTTCTTAAGATATTTGAGGCCACTTGTCTAACAAGTGGTATCAGAGGTTCATTCTTGTATAAAGTTTAGAAGCTTCAAGAATAATGGCCTCAGCAAACTTCTTATTCCCAGAAGGAAATTCAATAAATAGGCCTCCTATTTTTAATGGAGAGGGTTACCACTACTGGAAAACCCAAATGCAAATCTTCATTGAGGCAATAGACTTAAACATTTGGGAAGCCATAGAAGTAGGACCTTATGTACCCACCGTGGTGGCTGGAAATGCAACAATAGAAAAACCTAGAGAAGAATGGACTGAAGATGAAAGAAGATTAGTGCAGTACAATTTAAAGGTTAAAAATATCATTACTTTTGCCCTAGGAATGGATGAATATTTTAGGGTTTTAAATTGTAAGAGTGCTAAGGATATGTGGGACACTCTACAAGTTACACATGAGGGCACAACTAATGTCAAATGATCTAGGATAAATACTTTAACTCATGAGTATGAATTATTTAGGATGAAGACAAATGAAAGTATACAAGATATGTAGAAAAGATTCATACATATAGTTAATTATCTTGCATCATTAGGAAGAATATTTCCAAACGAGGATCTCATAAATAAAGTGTTAAGTTGTCTAAGTAGAGAATGGCAACCAAAGGTAACAACCATCACAGAATCTAAAGATTTGTCTATTATGTCTCTTGCTACACTATTTGGAAAATTACAGGAACATGAGATGGAGTTGCAAAGACTAAATCAACATGAAGAAAATGATAAGAAGAAGAAGGGAATTACTCTTAAAGCCTCATCTTCAATCCAAGAGGAAAGTGGCATAGAAGATTCAATTGACTTGGATGAAGATGAAGATCTTAGCCTCTTTGTCAAAAGATTCAACAAATTTCTTAGAATGAGAGGAAATCAAAGAAGACAAAACTTCAAACCTAAAAGAAGGACTGAAGAGTCATTTCAAACTCCAAAATGCTTTGAGTGCAATCAACCCGAACATCTGAGGGCTGATTGTCCAATCTTTAAGAAAAGAATAGAGAAGTCTGAAAAGAAGATTATTGTAGAAAAGAAGGCAAAGAAGGCCTGCATCACATGGGATGATAACGACTTAGAATCGTCTGATGATTTTGAAAAAGAAATGATTAATCTATGTCTAATGGGCAAAAACTATAAAAGCAACGAAGAGGTAACATCTTCTAACAAATCTATTTCTTTTGATGAGTTACAAGATGCATTTGCTGAATTACATAGTGAATCTATTAAACTAGCAAAACTAGTTTCTTCATCTAAGAAAACAATTTCAGATTTAGAGAAAGAAATTTCAAAATTAAATAAAGAAATAGATCTTCTTAAAACTGAAGTTTCAATCTCTAAATCTGGTGATAAAGTTCATGCTTCTACTATGACTAATGAAAAATTAAATTCATGTAAATGATGTAGCAAGTATGTAGAATAAATTAAAAATTTGAAAACTCACTTGCAAAATTTTCTATTGGCAAAAATAACCTAGATGTCATATTAGGAAATCAAAGATGTATTTTTGATAAAGCAGGAATTGGATACAAACCAGAAAAACAACAAAAGTTTTACAAAAGTTTCTTTTCTTCCTCACAAAAATATAATTCTCCTTTCATTACATGTTTTTATTGTGGAAGAAAAGGACATGGAACATCTACATGCTATTTTAAGAAAAATTGTAACAACATTAAGATGATTTGGGTCCCAAAAGGATCCATTGTTCACACTAGCACTCAAGGACCCAATAAAAATTGGGTACCTAAGTCACAATGTTAATCTTGTAGGAACCATTGAGGAAAAAGTGGTACATAGATAGTGGGTGCTTAAAACATATGACGGGAGATGCATCAAAGTTCACACATATCTCTCCCAAGAAAAGCGGGCATGTAACTTATGGTGACAGCAACAAAGGTAGAATTCTTGGAGTTGGAAAAATAGGTACGAATTCTTCAAACTCCATTGAAAATGTTTTACTTGTTGAAAGCCTTAAGCACAACTTGCTTAGTGTTAGTCAATTATGTGATAAAGACTATCTAGTATCATTTGATTCTCAAAAATGTCTCATTGAACATAAACATGATACTAATATAAAGCATATAGGGTTTAGAGTCAACAATGTTTATATGATAGACTTAAGTCAAAAACTAGATAATAATCAATGTTTCTTAGCAAAGATGATGATCCATGGCTATGGCATAAACGGATAGCTCACATAAACATGGAACACTTAAATAAATTAATTTCAAAAGATTTAGTTGTTGGTTTACCTAAACTAAAATTTGAAAAAGATAGACTGTATGATGAATAGGGAAAACAAACTAGAGTTTCATTCAAATCCAAAAACATTGTTTCAACTACTCAACCGTTACAATTGTTACATATGGATTTGTTTGGTCCTTCAAGAATTATGAGTTTTGGTGGAAGCTAATATGCACTTGTCATTGTTGATGATTATTTTAGATATACTTGGACACTATTTATCACTCATAAGAATGATGCATTTCAAGCATTTAGGAAACTTGCAAAAGTTATTCAAAATAAGAAAAATCTCAAAATTATATCTATTAGGAGTGATCATGGGGGTGAGTTTGAAAATAAATAATTTGATTTATTTTGTGATAAGCATGGCATTGAACATAACTTTTCTGCACCTAGAACCCCTCAACAAAATGGAGTTGTTGAAAGGAAAAATAGGTCTTTGGAAGAAATTGCTAGAACCTTATTAAATGATACTCCACTTCCAAAATATTTTTGGATTGAAGTCGTTAATACTGCATGCTATATCATGAATAGGGCTTTAATAAGACCCATTTTAAAGAAAACTCCATATGAACTGTTCAATGGTAGGAAACCAAACATCTCGCATCTTCATGTTTTTGGTTGCAAGTATTTTGTATTAAACAATGGAAAAGAAAACTTAGGAAAATTTGATGCTAAGTCAGATGAAGGAATTTTCCTTGGTTATTCCTTGCATAGTAAAGCTTATAGAATATATAATAAGAGAACAATGACAATTGAAGAATCAATTCATGTTTCCTTTGATGAGTCTAATGCTATTTCTCCAAGAAAGGATATTTTAGATGATATTGCTGAATCTTTAGAACATATGCATATTCATGGACAAGATTCTAAAGGAAAAAGAGAAGGAAGCAATGAAGATCCTCCAGTAGAAGTCAAAGCAAATAATGATCTTCCAATAGAGTGGAAAACTTCAAGAGATCATCCCCTTGACAACATTATTGGTGATATCTCAAAAGGGGTAACAACTAGACACTCTCTCAAAGATTTATGCAATAACATGGCTTTTGTGTCTATGATTGAACCTACAAATTTAAATGAAGCCGTAATAGATGAAAATTGGATAATAGCTATGCAGGAAGAACTAAACCAATTTGAAAGAAATAATGTTTGAGAGTTAGTTGAGAAACCTAAAAACTACCCAATCATTGGAACAAAATGTGTGTTTAGAAATAAATTAGATGAAAATGTCATAGTTATTAGAAATAAGGCTAGATTAGTCGCCAAAGGATATAATCAAGAAGAGAGGATAGATTATGAGGAAACATATGCTTCAGTTGCTAGATTAGAAGTCATCAGAATGTTATTAGCCTATGCATCCATAATGGACTTTAAGCTTTATCAAATGGATGTAAAAAGTGCATTCTTAAATGGATTTATTCAAGAGGAAGTATATGTAGATCAACCCCCTGGATTTGAAAACTCAGACAAGCCTAATCATTTTTTTAGATTAAAAAAGGCTTTATATGGCTTAAAGCAAGCCCCTTGGGCTTGGTATGAGCATCTAAGTAAGTTCCTTTTAGAAAAGGATTTCTCTAGAGGCAAAGTAGATACTACTCTTTTCATAAAGAGAAAATTACATGATATTTTATTGGTTTAAATTTAAGTTGATGATATTATTTTTGGATCTACTGATGAATTATTGTGCAAGGAGTTCTTTCATGACATGCAAAGTGAGTTTGAAATGTCAATGATGGGAGAACTTAATTTCTTTCTTGGATTACAAATTAAACAAACCAAGACTGGAATTTTTGTCAATAAATCCAAGTACTGCAAAGAGTTAATTCACAGATTCAGGATGGAAAATGCTAAGCACATGGCTACACCAATGAGCACCGCTTGCTATTTAGATAAAGATGAAACTGGTCAGTCAATAAATGTTAAGCAATATCGAGGTATGATCGGATCCCTTCTTTATTTATCTGCTAGCAGGCCTGATATAATGTTTAGTGTGTGTATGTGTGCTAGATTTCAATCAAATACAAAACAGTCACATCTTAGTGCTGTTAAAAGAATCATAAGATATTTGTTAGGCACTATGAATATAGGTTTATGGTATCCTAGGAATTCCACATGCACCTTAATAGGATACTCTGATTCAGACTTTGCCAATTCTAAAACAAATAGAAAGAGCACAAGTGGAACTTGTCAATTCATTGGATCTACTTTAGTCTCTTGGCATAGTAAGAAACAAAATAGTGTTGCTTTATCCACTACAAAAATGGAATATATTTATGCCGGCAGTTGATGTGCACAGATTTTTTGGATGAAGCAACAACTCTCTGACTATGGAATCCTTCTTGACCATATACCTATTAGGTGTGATAATACAAGTGCAATCAATCTTTCCAAAAATCGAGTTCAACATTCTAGAACCAAACATATAGAAATTAGGCACCATTTTCTAAGAGATCATGTTCTGACGAGAGATTATGTGCTAGAATTTGTTGATACAAAGAATCAGCTTGCTGATATCTTCACAAAACCTCTTCCCAAAGAAACATTCTTTTCCATTAAAAGAAACATTCTATATTTATCTGCTAGCAGACCTGATATAATGTTTAGTGTGTGTATGTGTGCTAGATTTCAATCAAATACAAAACAGTCACATCTTAGTGCTGTTAAAAGAATCATAAGATATTTGTTAGGCACTATGAATATAGGTTTATGGTATCCTAGGAATTCCACATGCACCTTAATAGGATACTCTGATTCAGACTTTGCCAATTCTAAAACAAATAGAAAGAGCACAAGTGGAACTTATCAATTCATTGGATCTACTTTAGTCTCTTGGCATAGTAAGAAACAAAATAGTGTTGCTTTATCCACTACAGAAATGGAATATATTTATGCCGGCAGTTGATGTGCACAGATTTTTTGGATGAAGCAACAACTCTCTGACTATGGAATCCTTCTTGACCATATACCTATTAGGTGTGATAATATAAGTGCAATCAATCTTTCCAAAAATCGAGTTCAACATTCTAGAACCAAACATATAGAAATTAGGCACCATTTTCTAAGAGATCATGTTCTGGCGAGAGATTATGTGCTAGAATTTGTTGATACAAAGAATCAGCTTGCTGATATCTTCACAAAACATCTTCCCAAAGAAACATTCTTTTCCATTAAAAGAGAATTAGACCTCTTAGATATTAGTGATTTGAATAAATAAGGATTGATTGGTTGATTGAAATATTTATGTTTGATGATTGATTGATTGTATTTGATTCTAAGATTTTGATTGTGTTTGATTGGTGTGTTATTGTGTGATTGATGCTTGTTTGATTTAATTAAATGAGTATGAGTATTGATGATTGATATAGTCAGATGCTTTTAGCATAGACATAGATAATTTTTAGAGGAGAAATCCTAGTTAGTGTTCTGGTAATCGATTACCATTACGTGTAATCGATTACACAAGAACAGGTAGTCTATAATCGATTACCAGAAGGCTAAGTGCTCCTGTAATTGATTACCAAACCTTGTAATCAATTACAGAACATCATCTTCTATAAATAGACACGTTTCAAAAGCTGCAGTTACGGAAACTTCAAGCTACGGCACCCCCTTTCTCCCAAAACATCCAAACATCATATCTCACTCGTTTCTCAACC
This sequence comes from Glycine soja, assembly GCF_004193775.1. Classification (NCBI taxonomy): domain Eukaryota; kingdom Viridiplantae; phylum Streptophyta; class Magnoliopsida; order Fabales; family Fabaceae; genus Glycine; species Glycine soja. Next base: position 24,124,622 of record NC_041021.1, read on the forward strand.
ATATCACCTCCCACAAAGCCCATTTTTCATCATTTTTTATTCTCTTTCATTCCAACCGATCAAAATCTTCAATAAACCTCACCAAATGGCCAAATCATCCAAGAAGCGCAAGGGTTCATCCACCTCCGCTGCGGCAACTAGAACACCATGTCCCGGAGCCACCGGAGTATCCCCGACACCAATTCCACCCTCCTTGTCATCCTCTACACTATTTTCATCTAATGAACAACATATCTGATACTCCTCTCTCTTTCAATCTCGTCAAATTCTTGATCCCAAATATCTTGACCTAGAATTCTTTGATGGGGAAGCATTTGATTGCTATCAAGTGTTTCAAAACACTAGTCCGATTCCATTTATGTCATTAAAATTACCATATTATTCTGAATTAGTCCGAGTCTTTTATTCAAATTTGCAAATTTGGGGTAGCACATTAATTTCTAAGGTGCATGGAATATCAATGGTTATTGATGAATTTGTTTTCTTTTCATTGACACATCTGCCCAGTCAAGGTGCACCTTTTGAGGGCACCATTGATAATGACTGGATGTTTGATTACTCCAGTCTTGATGCCCGCCGTATGGTCTGCAATGATCAGGTAGATACGACCGGCAAACTGCTTGCCGGTTCATTGACATTTGATTGTCGCATCATGCACTACATCATTGTTTGCATTTTATTACCCAGATCATCAAACTTAGCTCAAGCCTCTGAAGAGGATTTAATATTGATGTGGGCTTTTCTCACCGGTTGTCTGATCGAATGGGCCCATTTGATCAGATACCGCATGCATAAGGCATTGTGGTCAAATGCACCTCTGCCTTATCCACAGCTTGTTACTTTGTTTCTTCATCATTTTCAAATTCCCTTGGATAATGAGCCCTTTGTGAAAGTCAAACGCTCTTTTGCCATTGGTGCCGGTGCAGTAACCTCCTTCGGATACCGTAAGGACATTGATGGGCAATGGTTGAAGAAGGATGTGCAACCTCCGCAAGACAAACGTACTCCCTCTCCTCTGTCTCAACGAGATGACTCCTCAACCCTCATGCATGAAGTTTTTTCAGAGTTACGAGGCCTCTGCACCTATGTTGGTGAGCACTTTGATTCCTTGGATGGTCGTATCGATGCCATTGATGCTCGCTTTGCAGGAATGGATACCCGCATCACTTAGCTTGAGGAGGATATGAGTTATGTTCGTGAGTGCTTCGACCTTCAACCACCATCTTCATAGATTTAGATTATTATTACATTTTATTTTAATCCGTGTATTTGGCTATGTTTTATGACATTATTCTCTGAACTTTGGTTATGTTTAAGTATTTGGCACTTAGTTAATTATGACTGAATTATGTTTGATTTTGACTTGTGAATGGTTATGGCTGTGTTATTTTCTGCCTTATGTTAATTTCCATGTACTTTGGCTTTTTGATGTTGCCAAAGGGGGAGAGAAACGAGGATTAAGAGCTTAGAAATCAAGAGATCATAAATTCCAAAACATAGGGGGAGTATGGGATGAGTGAATGTTCTATCTTGTATATATTCTATCTTGTATCTTGATTTCAGGAATTAAATTGTCATCATCAAAAAGGGAGAGATTGTAGAAGCAAAGACATTTTAGTGTTTTGATGATGCCAAAGGATCATGCGCTTCTCAAGTTTAATTCAAGACAAGAAGCCAAGAAATTCAAGATATATGATCAAGATAATCTCTAGAGTCTTAGGAAGGAAATTCCAAGATTGAAACAGCAAGAGGTTTGGCCAAAGAATTTAAGCTAAAAAGTTTTTACAAAAGATTTACTCTCTGGTAATCGATTACCAGAGGATGTAATTGATTACCAGTGGCCAAAATACTTCTTGAAATGCTTTTAAAATGTTTTTAGATGTTTTTGAAAACATGTAATCGATTACATAAGGATTGTAATCGATTACCAGCAGTTAAAACTATTTATAATAGCTATTGGAAATTTGAATTCAAATTTTACACTATGTAATCGATTACCAGTAGTTATTGAACGTTTTATAACAGTTGGAATTCAAATTTTAAGCCTGTAATCGACTACACAAGTCTTATAATCGATTACCAAAGGAGATTTTCAGAAAATAATTTCCAAGAGTCACATCTGTTCAAATGGTTTTTTAATGGCCATCAAAGGTCTATTTATATGTGACTTGGAACATGAATTTGCTTAGAGTTTTTCTGAACAAAAAGTCTTATCCTCTGAAAAGCAAAATTGTCTTATCCTCTAAAACATTCCTTGACCAAAACACTTGCAATTCAATAAGGAATTATTTGAGTGCCTCATTGTTCAATCTATCTCATTCAAGAGAGATTTCTTCTTCTCTTCTTCTTACTTCTGAAAAGGGATTAAGAGACCGAGGGTCTCTTGTTGTAAAGCAATCTGAACACAAAGGAAGGGTTGTCCTTGTGTGGTTCAGAACTTGTAAAGGGTTTTTGCAAGATAGTGGAATTCTTAAGCGGGTTGCTTGGGGACTAGACGTAGGCACAAGGGTGTGGCCAAACCAGTATAAAACTGAGTTTGCACTTCCTCTTCCCTTAAACTCTTTTATTTATTGTTGCTTTACATTTACATTCAGATTGGTTATTTTGAATCATCATTTAGAAATTTATCTTTAAGGGAACTTGCATTAAAATCAAAGTAGAATTTTAATTGGGAAAATATTTTGTAATATCTTAATTCAGCCCTCCCTTCTTAAGATATCTGAGGCCACTTGTCTAACAAGCGTGACCTTGACTGGTCTCCCTATGATTTTACTTAGTGAGAGTAACCTGACATACCCATGTTGTGGTGTGTTTTGTTATGTACTCCTAAGCGCCCCAAGGTGGTTTTTCACTAACATGGTACCACATTACATATATAGGCTTGAATCTTAGCATAACTGTTGCATACGCTTGCTAATTATTTATTATGAAATTGATGTGTTATTATGTCTTGATCGGAGTGTGTGATTCATGTGTAATGTGATTGATCTTGAAAAGTAAATTTTAAATGACAAAGTGGTGGAATTACGTGAGTTATGTTTAAGTAAGTTGTATCACATTTATATGATATGTATATCTAGTTGTCTTGTTTCTTTATTAGTTAGGAATGTGATAACTCACTCCCTGTGTGTTATTTGTGTTTGGATCATGTGATGATCTTGAACCTTGTGTTCGGGGGAGCATAGGAGAATTATTTTAAGGAACCTTGTGCTGAAAGACGTCGGGATACAATGCTTTGATAGGATGTGATATTGGGGTATAGGTTTCTATATTAATTGTATGAAGTCTTAAGTGGCCTTGTTTGAGCCGAGATGACTTTATTATTTATTTGGACAAGTTTGAATATGATGTAAAAAAAAGTGATTGTAAGCCTTTTACCATGTTGAAAGGATTTTATTTAAATGTGTTTTAAATTTTTTTAATTAATTATGATTTTTTTTCCTTTTATTAGTACATATATGTATGGGGTAGAGGGTGTCACAATGCATATATACATCTTACTTCATCATATCAATTAAAGTTTGTGACTTTAAACATGTTCTTGGATTTTTTTGTTAAATTTTCACTTTCTTCTTGGATAAACTATTTTAAACTGTTGCGGAATATGTTCTTTGTATCTTGATGAACATGAACCCATTATGGGCTATTTAATTGTGACATACAAAAGCTCAAGTCTCGCATTCTTTAAGTCTCTCCTTCCCTTCATATGACATAGTCTCACATTGGGCAAAATATTCCCATGCATCCTTTGCTCCCACTATATAAGGAGGAAAACATTAAGCAAGAGAGGCATAGAAAAGATTAGCCTAGGGGTAAAGTGTGACATTTGAGATAATTTAATTTTTATTTTCATTTTGCTTATATTTGTACCTTAAAAACTAAAATCAACTTCCATCTTGATGAAAACCAACTGCGTAGTTGTCCATTTAATCATGATATATAAAAACTCAAGTTCCACATTCTTCCACTCTCTCCTTCAATTCACATTAAAAGTTTCCACATTGGATAAATAATTTCAAGCTTCCTTTCCTCCCCTAATATGAGGAATAAAACATTAAGGAAGAGAAGCATATTAAAAAATATAGGCTTTCCGATAAGCGTGAGACATAAGATAGTTTAATTTTTTATTTTGTTTTTGTTCATATCTCTACCTCAAAAACTAAAATCAGCTTTCATCTTGATGATGTTGGATCGAGTGGCCTCAGAATAATTAAGAGGGGGGTTGAATTAATTATTCCTAAACCTTTACTAATTAAAAAATTACTCTTCTAAGGCTTTTACTAAATTGTTAAGAGAATGAGGAGTAGAAGAGAAACTTAACAAAAAGTAAAAGCGGAAATTAAATGCACAACGGAAAGTAAAAGAGTAGGGAAGAAAGAAACAAACACATAAGAGTTTTTATACTGGTTCGGCAACAACCCGTGCCTACATCCAGTCCCCAAGCGACCTGCGGTCCTTGAGATTTCTTTCAACCTTGTAAAAATCCTTTTACAAGAAAAGATCCATAAGGGATGTACCCTCCCTTGTTCTCTTTGAAACCCTAGTGGATGTACCCTCCACTAGAACTGATCCACAAGAGATGTACCCTCTCTTGTTCTCAGTCAAACCCAAGTAGATGTACGCTCTACTTGTACCACAAAGGATGTACCCTCCAATGCGTTAAGACAAAGATCTCAGGCTGTTAAACCTTTGATACTTTGTGAATGGGGATACAAAGGAATTCTCAGGCGGTTAAACCTTTGAACACTTTTGTATTAGGGAAAGGGAAGAATCAAAAGAATTCTCAGACTGTGTCGTTTTGAATTCTTTGACAAGGGAGAAGGGAGACACAAAAGAATTCAGGTGGTTAGTCCTTTGTTCTTTTGGAAAAGGGAGAAGAGAGACACAAAAAGAATTCAGGCGGTTAGTCATTGGCGAATTCTTTTTGGCAAAGGGAGAAGAGAATGAAAAGATGAATAGCACAAGTTTTCAAGGTTTGAAAAACCAGAAAACTTTAGAAAGCTTTTGGTACAAGGAAGAAGAAGAAGTTCAAAGAGATTCAAGGCTTGTAAAGGATTGATCAAATGAATGTGAAAAGTGTCTTGAAAAGCAAATCAAAGCCTTGCTTTTATAGACTCTTCATGTCTGGCCATGAAGACCATTTAGAAGAGTTATAACTTTTAGAAAAACTTAAAACCAATTTGAAAAAGTCAAAACCTTTTTGAAGAGTTACATCTTTTGATTTATTCAGAAACAAACACTGGTAATCGATTACCAAATTAGTGTAATCGATTACACAAAGCTTTTGTGTGAAAGGATGTGACTCTTCACATTTGAATTTGAATTTCAACGTTCAAAGGCATTGGTAATCGATTACCAAATCATTGTAATCGATTACAACTTTTTGAAAATAATTGGAACGTTGTAAATTCAATTTGAAAACTTTTTCAAAACAATTTTGCTATTGGTAATCGATTACAACAATCTGGTAATCAATTACCAGAGAGTAAAAACTCTTTGGTAAAAGGTTTTTTCAAAAACTCATGTGCTATTCAAAGTTTTGAAAAACATTTTAATACTTATCTTGATTGAGTCTTCTCTTCATTCTTCAATCTTGAGTCTTGAATCTTGATCTTGATTCTTGAGATCTTGAACCTTGAATCTTGATTCTTGACTCTAGACTTTCTTCTTGAGTCTTGAATTCTTCTTGATTCTTATCTTGAACTCTTGACTTGTTCTTGATTCACTTGAGTTGTTCTTTGATTGATCTTTGATTCACTTGAGTTGTTCTTTGATTGATCTTTGAGCTTTTTGTCATCACCTTTGTCATCATCTTTTGTTATCATCAAAACACCTTTGAATCACCTTTGATTTACCATGAAGCTTTGCTTCTAGAGATGAAAGCAACCCAATAGTGGGCCAATTAACCATAATATATAGAAACATACGTCCCATATACTTTCATCCTCTCCTTCCTTTCACATGAAAAAGTCCCACATTGGACAAAATAATCACATGCATCCTCTTCTCCCCTTATAGGACAAGGAAACTTTTAAGCAAGTGAAGCATAAAAAAATATAGACCTAATTAAAGCCAAAGCATGCAACCTATGAATGTTTATCTTTTTATTTTTCCTATACTCATTTCTTTACCTCAAAAACTAAAACCCAACTTTTATTTAATTGTAAATAGACACGATAATGGCATATTTAATATTATATATTAAAAGCTCAAGTTTCACATACTTTCACTCTTTCATTCATTTCTCATAAAAAAGTCCCACATTGGACAAAATAATCTCATGTATCCTTTCTTCTTCCTATATAAATGGGAAAACAATCAGTATTTATAGACATAGTGATAAATCGTGAGACCCTTGATAGTTTAAGTTTTTATTTCATTTTTTCTTGTGTCTCCCCCTCAAAAACTTAAGTCTTAGTATTTCTTATTCTATATGCAATAAATTGTTGGTGTAGGATATAGGATAGATTGTTCCTTTGGTACCAACCTCATTACGATGAGAGGACCTTTCTTGATGCTTTATAACCATTGGCCTATATATATATATATATGAACAACCCCATTGTGGACTATTTAATTGTTACATATAAAAACTTAAGTCCCACATTCTTTCATCCTCCCATGTCCTTCATATAAAAAAGTCTCATATTCGGAAAAATAATGCCATGCATCCTTTGCTCCAATTATATAACGAGGAAATTAACAAGAGAGGCATAGAAATGATTGGCCTAGGGGTAAAGTGTGTGGTCCATTTAATCAGGATGTATAAAAATCCACATTTTTTCACTCTCTATTTCCATCACATGAAAAGTTTCACATTGGACAAAATAAATAATCTTTCCTCCCCATATAAAAGAGGAAAGTCGTAGAGAGGCATAAGAAATATAAGTCTAACGATAAACGTGAGAGGTGATAGTTTAAATTTTTTTGTTTTTGCTCATCTCTATCCCAGAAACTAAAAATCAGGTTCCATCTTGATGAAAACAAACCCATTAATGGGACATTTAACCATGTAATATAAGAACTCAAGTCCAATATACTTTTACCCTCACCTTCATTTCACTTGAAAAGTCCCACAATAGGCACAATAATTCCATGCTTCCCTTCCTCCCCCTATACACAAAGAGGAACCTTTTAAGCGAGTGATGCATAAAACACCTAGGGGGTAAAGCATGATAATTATGATAGTTTAACTTTTTATTTTGGTTTTGCTCATTTCTCAGTCTCTAAAACTACTTTTTTATTTAATTAGTGTGAAAAAGCTAGATGGCAAGAATACGAACCTTGAGCTTTTACATCATAATTAAATAGGCCACTATGGGGTCTATTTACATTAAGATAGAAGTCTCTTAATGTGAACCTTGCCTTCTTTCCCGCTCACCCCTCTATGTCTCTCTTCTTCTACTTCTCCACCTAAAACCCTCACTCTCTTGCTTTAACTTTCACAACTCTACACCTCTCGCCTCTCCCTCAACCACTTTCCCTTGTGCCCCACATCTATGAGCTTTTCTGCCTCAACAACCAAGGGACGGACCCTATCACTTTGATGCCATGCCAAAGCAAGAATGTGAGAAAGCTAAAACAGAAGGAGAGATGAGAGTGAAAAGCTAAAACGGAAGGAGATTTATGGGTTCTCATAACCTCTTTGTCTGATTGAGTTTGAAGGCTAAAAGGAACGGTTTCCTACTACAGTACTGGTCTCTCAGATTGAGTTCAGGTAACATTTCTCCTTTTGTTTTGTTTGATTTTTTCCTTTTAAGGTTTACAATGTTGCAGTTAGATCAGAGATTTAAAAAATCAAAATGAAATTTGAGGGAAGGATTGGTATTCCATACAACAAAAGTTATATAAAACAAGATGAAGTTGCAGGGCTTATAAGCTTTCTCTCGAAGCTATGAATGGAAATTGGGATCTGCAAGTTGATCAAATCTATAAAAAAGGAACAAAGCGAATCAAAAGGGAGGTGGAGAAATACCTAGAGAGATCACACCTTGGCCGACACTGCACCAGCAAAGCTCCTCACATCAGCTCCTCAATCGTTTTTCTCCTCCCACCCCCTCCCCAACCTTGTTAGGTGACCCACCCTTGGTACTCTAGATTTTGGAATGTGTTTGAGAATGCGGAGAGATAGAATGAAAGGGAGAAAGACTAAGCATGATGAAAACTTTAAATGATAGAATCCTAAATTGAGATTTGAGATTCAAATTGTCTCCCAAAAAATTTAAGAGGCAATAAATCATGGCACATGAACGGAAGATTCTCGTTTCAGAGTTTTCTCACTTCACTCTATATAAACAATGCATGCACACATTATAATGTTTTATAAATCATAGAGCACCAAGTACAAAGAGACTGCAATTGATTTGGTGGTTGTCTCTTTACGTAATAGAGTAGAAATTTTGTCTCGTTTTGGTTGCAAATTTGGGTGGACAAACATAGCTAAAGACTTAGTTCATTTTATTATTATTAAGATTAAGATACTTTTGTTTTTACATTGCTTTTATTTATCCAGCAATTAAAAATGTTTATCTAATCACGTATTTACCCTGTTTTTATATAATAAATAAAACAAATAAAAACATTAGTAGTGTAGGTTGTATCTAATGTAATGGGTTGTTACATTAGGGGTAGAACCTCCTCAGCTCTAGTCACGAGTCTCACCCTTAACTTAAATAGTTTTGCAACTCAAAGAGGTCCACTAGGTTACCACGACAATATGAAATTTTGAATAGTTTATGAAATGTTTTACGAAAAAGATTTTAAAGGAAAAACAAAATGATTTCATGCAGCTCTTGATGAAATTCAATAAGTATGAAATTTTAATCCTGTAATTAACAAGTATTTCAATCAATGTTTTCTAGCTTCATACATATATAGGTTAGTAATAATTAATATACGAAAATAAATATTTTTATGTTCAAATTTTACATAATAAGTCAAGTCAATTTATTATTTGTAGTGTGTGGTTGTTTTTTATTTTATTTTATTTCTTTTAAGAAAAAGTATAGACATGGATTTTATTTTTTATTTAATTGTGAAATTTACAATGTCTTCAAGATAGATATACATACACCTAGGTCTATACTTTTCTTCTAAAAAGAAAAAGTAAAAAAAAAGGACAATAACTTGACCAATTTTCATCTGGATGCATTTTCTTCTAGGTATTATAAATTCACGCAAGCATCTTATTTATGACCATGTTATGCACTTAAACATTAAATTTCATTTTTTCATGTCAGCTTATTATGATGTAAGAATATAAAATATACTTCATGTCAATAAATATTGTTGTTACAATAGTAAAACAGTAAGTCACCGACTAAATTATTCCTTTAATACTTTGAGGACAAGCATATTAATAAGAATCTTTCAAAATATACAAATCTCACCTCAATCCATAAAAATAAAATCCATAAATGGCTAAAATATCCAATGCTTGACAACAAATATAACTAACATTCATTTTTATAGAACTCATGAAATTTTGTATTTTAAAGGATGAATATGTCCTAACCTAAATTTCTCCTTGTCGCCCCTTTAATATATCAGCATAAATGCAAATGATAACTTGGTAAGCTCTTGAACTGATATAGAGTCAAATGACTCTCATTCATGCATTCATTCATAAATATTCTTGAGCCATTGAATTGAATTGTTTAAAAGTTAAAAAAAGGGGTGGAATGTCCACCAACACAACTACGTAATGAGGAGCACAACATGAACCTTGACTACTCTAAAAGTAAAAGAGCCCAACACCTAATATCAATATTAGTCCTTGAATCATAAAGATGAATTGCATTCGGCGCAAGGAGCATTCAAATTTGGTATCTCTATTGTCATATTAGAGTTGAGAGTATCAAAACACGTGTTGTTTGAATTGCATTCAGTGGCAGTCGCATTCAAATCAGGTAATTCTATAGTAATTTGAGCACTTTGATGATGTTCTTTTGGGCCCTCATTCAAATTTGTGTCAACATTTTGTGGCTGATGCATTGAAGTTACTTCTTCGACCTTCTTCTCTTGTTTCAATTTTCTCTCCGTCTTAGGACTTAGAGACTCGTCAATATAGTAGGTTTCCCCATTTCTTCTTCTTTTTCATTAACTAGGGAAGTAGCAAGTTCAACTTCATCATGATAGTTTGATATTCTGTATCTACAAAACAATAGCTTTACTAAGTCAAAGCTCTTATTCCCCAATGGAAATGTACAATCAGCAGCTGCAGAATGAAATCCTGGAAGTAGTTCAATTCGGGACTGGTGGACATAGTACTACTGCTGATGAATATTCTATTCTAGTTCTTTTGGAACCTTTTTCTGCCCAATTTAGAATATGATAAAGATCCGTGGGTCCTCAAGTCTTCTCTTTTAGTTGACAAATGTTTTTTCTTTGGTTTGATATTTATGTACAGGTGAGACATGTACGTACTTTTTCTCCAAATTCTAGAACCAAAGCCTATTGTGTAGGAAAAAAGTGGTCAAGTCAGTAATTGTTGGCTAACCTGAAGGCCATGTTTAGTATTACACATTACACATTCAGCACATTATAAGACAAAGATGAGGAAGCCACACAGGATGCCGACATACTATGAAGCAACTTAAATGATATAAAAACATAAGCCCTCTTACAGTTATGTTGTTCTACACATGAATCAAGCATCTATGTGGAAGAAACTACATGAATTTATCTAACATTTATGAAAAATTATAACATGTATATGCCAAATAAGAATAAAAATAACACCAAACATCAATTTGAAACAATTTTCTTACAAGCTGATAAGCTTGAAGTGTCATATTTAGAATCACGAAATCTACAAAAGGTATCTAAGATCTACAAATTAAAGATGTGAACTTTTCGCAATCAAATTGATGCAACTGTATATGATTTATACACGAGACTTGCGGTGCCCATGTGTTTTACTTTGTGTTCCGAAACATGTTGTAGATGGAGTAAATCACGTCAAACGTTGAAATGATGTAGAAGCTATAACTAGTTGCTTCCACGAAGATGTGTAAAATCACACTACTAAAAATTGAGCTTTTTACGTCGCTGATTCTAAGACAATTGTAAAGGACCATCTTAGAAAGTGCAGCAGTGACATTTTCATAATTAACTCAAATCTAACGACGACGTTTTCGCAAACCCGTCGTTGATAAGGCATTCGGTGGCAAACATGTAATTTTTTATTTTGATACAAAGATGATCTTATCCTCTCGATCGTCTTTGTTGGTGCTGGCTTCAACCACTCTCTCACCATTTAAACTCAGACCATGCCCTACATTCTCTCACCATTTTCACCATCTTCTTCACCCATTTTGTCTCTCCCACTGCAACTTACCATCTTCTTCACCCACTCTCTCTCTCTCTCCCACTCTCCCCTGACTCACCAACTCGGTGAGTCAACTCGATGGCCTCATCCTCACGTGCAAGGAGTAGCTTGCCATTCTCGCATTGCAAACCCTCAACTTCTCTCTCCTCAACTTTCTCTTCCACTTCTTCCTTCACGAACGGACATGTAATGCCTCGCTCCTATTAATCTTCCATGACGTCAGTTTACAACTCCGATGGCGGTGGACGATCCATGACTTCGAGTCGAGGTCATAGCGAGTCTGTCTACTACGACTATGGTAATCCTTCGCCGGTGGAGTTCGGGATGGACAAGGAGGTGATCACGGAGCCCGTGGATTCGTCCAGAGCTTAGGATAGCATTTCGGTCACAATTCAGTTCAGACCTTTGAGGTAATGCTTAGATCTGTGGCTATGGATTCTGATCCATTAGCTGTGGATTTTAGAGAAACCGAATCATTCAGGTTGTTTCTATTTTTGTCGTGTTGAGTTATCTGAGATCAAATGAGAGGTTACGGTGTTGTTTGGTTGCAATGAAAGAGAGTACCATAGAGGAGACGAGATCATGTGGTATGCGGACGGTGATAAGATTGTGCGCAATGAGTATAATCCAGCTACTGCTTATGCATTTGGTATTTTCATTTCAAACTTTATTTTTTTCACGTGGTTTTTTTTTAGGGAACTAATGGAGAGAAATTAGGTTTTTTCTTTTAGTGCTGAGATTATGGAAATGGATCGGATGTTAGAATTTTGAATTGCTTTGTGGCAGATAGAGTGTTTGGACCGCATACAAATTCCGATGAGGTGTATGAAGTAGCTGCCAAACCTGTGGTGAAGGCTGCCATGGAGTCTTTTTGGTAAGTTACTAATTTGTTCTGCTTTCAATTTTCTAATACAAATAAACATATGCCATAGACCAAATTTCTTGTAAGCATTTACTTTTTATATTTTTCTAAAGAAGAATGTATGCAATAGATTTTTTATTAAGGTATTGTTTGGTGATTCTTTGGCTAAGGGTAAAGAAGTTTGGGGGGGTGGGGGCGGGCACTTTTAACTCTATGAACTTACTTACGATCGTGTGACATGAGATAGTTAGTTTGCCAGTGTCATTCCTTACACGTTTTGTTAAACTACCATCGAGCACTATTGCACTATATCAGTCATTATTTGTATCATTTTACACATGCAAAAAGTTCATAATCATAAGGTGAAAATTTGAATGGCCCTTGAGAGACATACGAACTAGTGATTGAGTTAAAAGAAGTACAACTAAACTGAGTATAAAAGAAACATTTGCTTGGTATATAATCACATAAAACTAGCAGCCATTTTTAAGGTTGATTTGCTTGGTATATATATGGATTCAAGTGGGTGTAATGTATTTACTTCGTATGTTAAAAGGAAACGTAGTAGCATGACTTGGGCATCTAACATTTGGCTGACTTTGAAATTTTTACAACTATTTACCTTGCCATATTTACAGTTTACCTTTTCAATTCACTTTTTTTTTTTACTAGAAACACTGTTTCATGATATACTTTTATAATTGATGTGATCTCTTCATTTGCATTTCTGATTTGCTTTTCAATAATGATATTTGCAGGGAGACCAATATTCTCCTGGTATCATACCACTGGCCATCAAAGATGTTTTCAGCATTATCCAAGATGTGAGCTTTCCTGCAAACTTAACAAATGTTGTTGAAGTCTTTGTTATTTGTGGGATATTTAGAAATACCTGGTTGGCACTGGCCATTGTTTTCCATTATAATGCCATGCTTTGAACTATAAGCATTTGTATTTGTTATCAATATCAATACTCTATACTCTCTATTCTCTATTGCTTTGTGCTGTACTTGTGGCCAATTAGGCATCTACTTGCCTTGCACACCATTTATCCCCCCCGGGATACATGAGCTGTATGTCTTGACTCTTGGTTGATAAGAATTCTTAGTCGGTACTTATCTTTGATTTATAATGACTAGTTTGGAATAACTAATTGCATTTACTGCAGACTCCAGGAAGAGAGTTCTTACTCGTGTGTCATATCTAGAAATATACAATGCGGTAATTAAATACGGAACAAATTGTGGTCACACTTCCCACCATCTCTTAACATGGTTTAGATCATAGTTCATCATTAAGTGCAACTCTTTAGTAATAATGTTGAAAACTGTATGACTTACTTCTACCTTATCTGCTGAATGATGGAATTGTTATTGCTTCTTGGTGCTTATTATGTCTCCGTTTGAAATTTTAATATTTTATATGATACAAATACTATTGATGTTGTCTATATTTGAATCCTAATTTCCCAAGTTATATGCATAGGTGATCATTATTGGGTCATTTCTATGCCATGACTCGGATTCTACCGGGACCGCTCTTCATTGGGCTGTAAGGTTTGGGAGGTAATAGAAAACTGAGTTGTTGATAGAATGATAGTGATATGCAATTGTGATAGCATTTTGTTTCAAAGCCTTGAATAATATACTTGATAAAATTTGTTTAGAAACCTTTACTTTATCCTTGGGAGAAGGGAATACCAATGCAAAGAAAGAGAACAAGAAGGATAAATAAAGCCTCCAATACCTACCCAGTTAGTCAAACATTACAAATTGTTGGCTGCATTTAAGGAGTAATAACCACATCTAACAGTATGCTTGACATGCAACAGGATGTTTCAATCATTCTTGAACATGTATATAAAGCCTAATCAATCAAAGCCAAATGTTTAGTTTTTTATTTGAACAAAAAAGCCTTTTTCCCACCATATGGGATCAGCTACATTAATTAAATTATGACATTGTGTTGGACCAAAAACTGAATTTTAAGAAATGTCATTTAAATCAAAATGTTTTTAAACGGAAATTATTGTTTTTTAATATATATTTTAATTAAATTAATATATATTTTAATTAGTTATTTTAGTCTAAGGAAATTATTGTTTTTTAATCCATGCTCTTTTTTTTCTTCAATTAACATTAGTCAGAAATAGGATATTAGAAAATTACCGTTAAAATACTTTTCTAATAATTTAATAAAAAATAGATTTTTTAAAAGCTGAAAGATTCAACTAAATTGACATTTTCTTTAACATTTTTATTTATTTTATATTTTACTTGTATTTATAAATACTTGCAAAACATATGAGATAGTTGTTAGTATCAAATTAATTGTGTGAATTCATTCTTACGTAAGAAATTAAAATTCTTGTTCTTGTGGGAAAGATAATCTCTACCACTTTCGAATTCTTAGGCCCCAGTCACGTGTCATGATAGTTGATAGAGCTGGATTGCATTTCAAACAGCAACCCATGCAGAACCAGTCCCAATGAACTCTTTGGCACGGTATTTGGGATTGTTGTCCTTAGGCTAACGTTAGGTGTAGTACCAACAACTAACTTCCCATTCTATTAGCATTTCACCAAAAACTTCTTTGCTACACTCTACACTCTTTGGTTTTTATTATTGCATTGCAAAGGAACACGTCACACCCCGTAAAACCACACACTCAAAAAAAATAAAAAAATAAAAAGCATTACTAGTATTTAGTAATTAATATTTGGATGACATGAGTTGAAAATGAATGGAGAAGAAAAGACGAAGGCGTGAAGAAGCTGAGTGAATTGCAATATGAAATTGAAAGCTTTCTTTAGTAAGTTCATCTGCATTCTTTCTTTCGCTAAATCTAATTACTCATATACATGTCCACTCCTAAAGCAGAAACCAGCAGGGTATATTAGACAATGTGGTCCCTGTACTTCTTGTGGATGGCTATAATGTGTGTGGCTATTGGATGAAGCTCAAGAAACATTTCTTCAAAGGAAGACTTGATATTGCTCACCAAAAGCTGATTATGAGCTTCTAAGCTTTAGCATGCTTAGAGGTCTCTCTCTCTCTCTTCCATTGCAGTGCAACTATTTTTCTTACATCTTTTCTTTTCTTTTTTCATTTATACAGAGGTCAAAATCGTTATTGTCTTTGATGCAATGATGTTTGGACTCCCCATTCACAAGGAAGATTTCTCTTGATCCTATTTCCAGATGTATTAGAATCTCCTTCTTGCCTTGCTTTAGAATGTGGAATTCAAACAGTTATTAATGAATTAGTATCTAAAATGATATTATATTCTGCACACATGGGCAATGAATTGCATTCATGTCAGGCTTGTAACTTTAAAGGGTTTTAACGAGAGAACCAAGGTCATCTCCATTTACAGTACTCCAATTTTGCAACAGTATAAGTGAATCTTTTTGCATTGGAATTGACATTACCAACAAAGAACTTCTTCATCTTTATGAACATTGTTCATCTTTCATTTCCTCTTATTCTTTGAATGGAAATTAACAATAGTATTCTTTGCTCATTTTAGGTTGCAGCTTTAAAGGAGGATGGTTGCCCCAAAGTCTGGGTAGTCACTTCTGATCAATGTCATCAGCAAGCAGCACATGGAGTTGTATGCTTCCTTCCTATAAATTGAAAACTTGAGTGAAATGGATGCAACTTGATTGTCAATTGTCTTCACAATACTTTTCCAGCTATGAGTATTTCACTCTCCTTATCAAAATATGCAAACTATATAATTTCTGCATAAATTAAAGTAATTCTCTAATCTTATCATGATTACCTTTTCATGATTCTTTAAATGTTGATTAATACCATCACTTGATTATCAAATAACATTGTCTGCATTGTGCTCTGTTTATTGGTGCAAAAGTTTTATACTGCTACTGACTTTCAGGGAGCCTTTATTTGGAGTTGTAAGGCATTGGTTACTGAGGTAAAACTTTAATTTGAGGCAGGATGGTTCTGTATGTCATCCTCTCATAAAATTTCTTTCTTAAATTGTCTGGTTTACTTTGTAGATTTAAAATCCCAGGTTTTCTGATGGAATATTAGATTTTAATAGTTTACATCATTTAAAATTACTTAGACATGCAATTAAATCCTAATTTTTATTTGCTATGACATGCCTGATGATTTTTATGTTCTTCAATAATGTTTTACATGGTCCTTTTTATTAATTGTTTCGGTAATAGATCAAGGCATCAAAAAAGGAGGTTGAAAGGATGCAAATTACAAAAAAAAAAGTACCTCCAAATACAAAAAATAAAAAAATAGCATTTCTACATTGGTTCTGACAAGGCCGATATAGAATGTTGATCATTCTAAGACGGTCACATGTGAAAGATCGTCGTAGAATGATCAGAATTCTACATTGGTCCCTCAGTGACCGTCGTAGAATGATCAGCATTTTACATCGGTCCTTCGGAGCTGACCATCGTAGTATAGGCGACCCCTTTTAACGATGTCCCCTACGATGACGGTTGTAAACTGTTGTAGTTGGTGCCGAATAACCGATGTAGAAGGTTGGTTTTCTAGTAGTGTCACATGTCTTATGTGTGACAAAAGTTGCACTTAAACTTTGGTAGAATCAATTTAGAATTGTTAAATGTGATTAGGATGTGTGCCCAAAACAATTTAAGTCATAAATTTTGCAAACAGAGCCTATACAAACTGTTGAGTCTATAACTTTTTTTTTTGTCCATTAAGAAAATTAATTTTTTAAGGTTCATCTAAAGTGTTCACACAGATTAAAATTAAAGAAATATATTTAATTTATTTCAAATAATTCAATTTAGCGACATAAACCCACATTCTGAATTTAATAATATCAGCATCTTGCTTCCTAAAACAAAATAGAAGGGAAAAACTAATCTTACTTTTGATTCAAATGTTAGAGCATCCCCTTGTTCGGTAAAGTGCTCCTTGCTCTGCTAGTTATCAAGAGAATCCAGGGTCTCCAATCCCTCAACCCGAACTTCACTGAATTCATGAAAATAAACAAGTAAGATGTTAATTCATGTATAATAATAATAATAATAATAATAATAATAATAATAATAATAATAATAATAATAATAATAATAATAATAAAATCAATGTACAAAAAATAAGACAAAAAGCCAATAGAAAAAAGGTGGTAGAAACTTTATTTTTTATTACAAATTATTGAAATATGAGAAGAAATGCCAAGGGTTAAGTTATTCATACTAAATCAAAATATTAATCTAAAAAAATTTAATGCTATAATTTCTACGTTTTTGAGTATCCTATATCTTTAAGTACGTACCTGCTAAAAAGGAAAAGGAATGTGTCATTACTTTCTCTACTCTAGTATTATGATCATGAGCCATTACTCTTATTCTTAAAAATAATACATGCCAATATCATACTACATAACTTGTCTTATCATGCGGGCAACATAAGAGAATTCTTTAAAATTCTTTTATTCAATGTTTAGTAAACAAATATTGTATTTTAATTGATTCTTTGAATATAGGAAGCATCATTCAAATAATAGAAGCAAAAATAGGAAGCATAAATACTATGTGTGAGAGAGAGAAATAAAGAGAGCATTAGTCTCTTCAGCACATAATTACAAGAATACCTGCTATACAAGTTAGTGCAAGCTTCATCCTCTTCAAGCGTGTAGCAGTCAGGGAAACATTAAACATTAAAATCACAATCACTACCACAGAACTCGCATTTAGCATAGATTTCTTGAGAACAAGTGTCGAAACTAGAGGTTTCTTTAGTTTTTTTTTTTAGTTTTTCTACTTTACTCTAGAGCCATTGTAGGTTTCTCTTTGAGTCCTAGCTTGCTTTTGTGTGCTTTTCATTGCTTCAATTGTTGAATAATCCTTGAAGAATTACCTTGTTAAAACCCTATTGTTTTAACTTTCATTTTCATTATTTTTGGGCCTTGTATTTAGGTCTCCATAATATAGGTAAGGTACCCTAGAAATGTAGGATTTTTCAGCCCTTGTATTTTAGGGTACCTAGACTAGTTTTTGTATTATGGGTAGTTTTGTAATTTCACATGCATTAAGTGAATATTTGATGTGTGTGGTTGGAAATAAATTTAATTGAATTGGGAGAAGCCCAATCCAATTAAACTTTAGAGGGGGGGGGGGTGAGCATTTGCTTGCTCCACCCCATTGCCACATCATATAGTCACACTTTGTGCATGTCCTTCATGCTTTACATGTCTCATGACACCTAAGCACACTTAGTGGAGAATCTTGGACTTGATCTTGGATTAATGGGCTGAACCATAGCTAAAATTCACTAATTAGTGGAGAAACTCTCAAATTTCATTAAAATTCAAAATCTGACAACAAAGTGTTTAAAGAGTCTATTTATAATCTTACTAATAACCCTAATTTAGGCCCAAGGCCTAATAACTAAACCAATAATTAACAAACTTTAAAATAACAATAAAAGTTGTGATGGCCCATTACAAGTCCAAAAATAGGCCCAAAATACAATTAAAAATGAAAATAAATTCTATTGTTCAAGTTGGCCTCAAAGGATCTTCATCAATTTGTAGGAGAGTGATCCAATTAGGTGCAAACCTTAATTCGCATTGGTCTTCTTTCTCTTTGATCTTTAGAACCAGGCCTTGCAATGCCTACTTCATCCTCTTAGTCTTGGACCTTGTCATAGGACCTCCAATCCTCCATAAAGGATCATTAGACTGACTGGTTGCACCTCCATCATTCCCTCTCTCTTTGAAAGGTAGCACTTATGTTACCATATTCTCTTGGCAAGTCCAACTTGTAAGCATTGTCATTTATCTTTTCTAGAACTTGGGAAGGTCCATCTCTTCTTGGTTGAAACTTGGATTTTCTTTGAGCAAGAAGAAGCCTTTCCTTCCTCATATGAACCCATACCTTATCTCTTGTAAGCTTTTCACTAAAGTATGTAATTGGCTTAGAGTCCTGCATCAGTAGGTGTTAGACAAGTGGCCTTAATAACTTAAGAAGGGGGGGGTGAATTAAGTTTCAAAATTTCCCACTAACAAAATTTTAACCCCCTTCTAAATTATAGGCTCAGAATGTAGAAGAAGAAGAAACAATGAGTTTAATAATGTTCTTTAAACATGCAAGACAAAATTGATTGCAATAACATAAATGAGATAAGGGAAGAGAGAAATTTAAACTCGATTTATATTGGTTTGGCCACTTCCCGTGCCTACGTCCAGTTCTCAAACAACCCACTTGAGATTTTCCATTCTCTCTGTAAATCCTTTACAGACTTTGAACACACCTTGGGATCCCTCAAGGTACCCACTTGAGATTTTCCCTTGTGTTCAAAGATTCTCCAAGAGACAACCCATCTTTTGATTATAATTCTCACAATCCAAGAGACAACCATTCTCTTGATTACAATTGACTTTCTGAGATGAACAGAAAGATTTATCTCCTTTAGAGTGGATGATACAAATTGAATTTCCTAGAGGAATTTATCTCTTTTAGAGATGATAATACAATTTTAATTTCCTGTATGAATTCTCAATAGATTTGCAAGTGTTTGTCCAAGAGTTGTTGAGAGAGCATTTGGCAATTAAGTTCCCTTAGAATATCTCTCTCTTGCTTTACAAAGTTAGACACACATATATATAGGTTCATCGTGTCTTTTCAAAATGGTTTGAAGAGATGTATCTTTTCAAAAAGTTTTTCTAAAATTCTTCACTGGTAATCGATTACAACACTACTAGAAATCATAGTTTTTACATCGGTCGAAAATGACATTTTACATCGGTGGTCAACCGTTTTTGAATATGATGTTGTTGAAAGTTAAAAGTTTAGGCATCATTCCTCAATTGACCATTGTAGAAATACAATGTTTTCTACATCGGTGCTATCCTGACCACCGATGTAGAAATTATACCTTCTAAATCGGTGTTGTATTCGTGAACGATGTAAAAAATGTATGTTTTAATATCGATGGTGACGTAAGCACCGATGTTAAATGTTAAATAACCTGTGTGTTTTAACATCGTTGGTGATGTAAACACCGATGTTAAATGTTGAATAACTTGTGTGTTTTAACATCGGTGGTGACGTAAGCACCAATGTTAAATGTTAAATAACCTGCAAGCAATTAAAATTTAGGTTAATTAATAATCAAAATTTATATTATCAATATTTCTAATAATCAATAAATATTATTATATAATATTAAAATCTCTCAACAAGAATTAATCGTACACAGACCAGAAACAAAAAGAGAATTTAATGTCTAATTTGGAAATTAATGGAGACAATAAGCCAAATAAGGGGGGAATGATTTACCTCCTCCTTTTTCTCCTCTTGCTGTGGTTATTTCTTCTTCTTTTTTCTCCTCTGGAGGTTTAGGCAAAGGTCAAATGAGCTCTACTTTCTTGCCACTTTTCTTTTGTAGTCTCTCACGCACCTTCATGGGGTCTGTTGCCTTTCCTTTCACTACCACTTTGCTTGCCCTGCTATCTACAGTCACCTCCTCCATCCCTGTCTCACAGAAAAAAAGGATTACAAGTTAAAAATCATCAATATCACTTTATTGTTAATCTTTTCCACCACATATACCTTTATCTATGTTAAAACATTAATACAACGATGGATTTTTGTCTCTATTTGAAACGGACATGTGTAAAATTACCTGTAAAAGTTGAGAATAATATATACCTGACAAATTACTTCATCATGTATGTGCAATGATGGTTTTCATGATAGCTCATTTGTGTGGTATTTATAAATAGATGAGCATATATGAAAACTTCTCAATTCATATATATACAAATTATTGTGATGGATAAGAATAAATATAAGGTCATATATATAGGAGGTGGTGAATATGAAATATGCTAGATAGTAGACAAGTGTATGAATAGTTACCATTTGAAGGTCAAATTGAACGTACCTTATATTAGTTTATTTATTTGATTTGTGGCAGAGAGCAAGGGCATCCGAGGCAAAAGAGCTAGTAAAGTATAAGAAAGAAGGGTATGGAGGAGTTTCTTTCTTTCAACTAGTATGGCCCCTTTGACTTCAGTTTTGGATGTTTTAACTCAGCAGCTATACAAGACATGAAGACCACACTTCATCTGCTCTTTTACTTTAATTCTACAAAGTTTAAAAGATCAATTTGTTTCCACTATGTGCTACCAGTGCATGCAATTTGTTTCCACTATGATCCGCATTAGCTTCATGTCAAGAAAATTATTGGTTTCTAGATTATATCCTCTGTTTCCCCTTTCATCACTATAATTCTGAAGATAGCAACATTCAAATGATCTAGTCCTGAAGTCAGCTTTGTTCTTTTCATAATAATAAAAAAATAAAAGGTTTATAGCACAATGTTACCCCAAATATCCTTTACTAAAGTAGAACAGAATAAGAAGAATTAAGTTAGAAAATAGAAAATAAGCACCATATCACATAGAAAAAATTAGATGTATAGGATACATATCGTCCAAAATTAAAATCAACATTCAAGAATAAACTCAAGGAAATTATGTCCAAAAGTGCAAAACAATCATGAACCACAAAAATTACATTTAAAACTAAGGAACTTTCAACCAAACAATTTAAAGAGACCTGAGTGCTAGTGTCATTGTGAACTATCTAAGTAATGTGTAATATAACATAACTCTAGCATACAGTTGCCCCTCCCTTGAAAAAAATTCAGGCCAAGTTTCAACTTTCAAGTAAATTCCATTTTCTCCTTCATGAGAACAAGTGGAAAAGATCCTAAAAGATGATAATTTTACTCCAAAACACTAAATGATTACAAGTGAAATAATTGAAATTAGGTCATAGAGAGAAACCATATCATATTTAACGGCTAGAAGTAATGACACAATGGACAAGTAGAGAACTTGTGTATGTGGCCTTCATAACAGCTACTTATAAACATAATTTGTTTTACACATTTTCCCCTGATAGAAGAATTTGTTAAAACTTAAAATAAAGAGCAAAAGATATAATTAGGATATGTGATTCTTCTAAACAGAATTTGTTAAATATTCATCTTTACAAGTTACTAAAATGAAATAGTGCATTTTAATCAGCAAGAGAACTGAAAAATATGTACAATTGATCTCCATTCTAGAATCTTTCCTTCATCGTCTAAATGTAAATTACAATCATCAATTCATCATATTATTATAACTGACTGAATTCATTTTTCCACCTATACTCTTTTGGTACTCTTTGAAGAATAATTGCACCAGGCTGAAAGAGAAGAACACATTAGTATATTAGAGTTGGAGCTTTGAAGTTGTTGAATAATTGAACCAAATATGATTTTCATGCCATGTAGAAAATAATTGGGAAATACCATATTCCAAATTAAGGAAAAAAATACTAAACTTCAACTGGCAGTGAAGTCTTAATAAAAAAAATTCCATGATACATACAAAATGTGTCATATGGTTTACTGTTAATCAAATACCTCCAACATAAAACACATCCCTCCATCCACAAAATAATAAGGAGAATTAGTCAACAGGAAAAGCTTCTTCCCCTGCTCCCTTAGCATATTAAGATAACGTAATATCTTTCCCTGAAATATTTTCCCACAAATGAATAACTGCAAACTCTTAATCAGAGAATAAAATAATTCAATCTATTGTACAACATGAAATAGATTGAAGGAAAATGGTTATAACTGGATTAAGATACTAGATCCTGAAATAGATTTTTGCTCATATTGTGGACCACTTATTGCAGCATCTATTGGACGCACTCATGGACACCAGTTAAAGGAAATGGGTAAAATGGTTTGAACTTACATTTTTCACTAAGTATCTGTGTGGATCAGATAGTATTCCTCTATGAACCAGGCCACTTCGATGGACATGGTCAATTGCACGAATAACATCTTCATAAATGTAGGAAGCATCAAATTCTAGCTTAGCATCAACAAAGTACTGAACTATATCTACAAGAAGGCATGCCTACAGAGTAATAATGCAAGCAATCAGTTTTCAACCTAAGAATTAACAGTGGAAAGAAACTTCACAAGTCAATGAATTGGACATTTCCCCCCGAACCAAGCAAATCTAGTAACTGGTTCAACAATTCAGTTTCCTGCCTCAAAAGGAATTGGACATCTCCCCCCGAACCTGACCCCGAACATGACCCGGATCCATATTCAACACCCACTTTAGGCCCCAACTTGGGCTCCTCCACCGGAGAATCCGGCAATGCCGCTGCCTTTTGCAGCTTCTTTGCTGGCAACTCCTTCTTGTCCTTCAACCACCAGTGACAAAAAAACCAAAAACAAAAAATTTGACCAAAAAAAGTGAATAATAAAAAACCCTAGAAATTGAACAAGAAAAAAAATAAAATAAAAAGGTTAACGATAACAAACCAGCATAAGCTTTCTCAAGCATTTCAAGCTGAAACGACATCTTCATTTGACGTTTGGGCTTGCTCAGACCCTCACTTGAATTCCTAATTTTGTTGTTACTTTCATTGTTGTTGTTGTTGTTGTTGTTATCATTGTTGTTTTCTTCCTTCTTCACGTCATTGTTCTCTGCCTCAACCTTCATTGATCGAGATCGAACCTCTTTCCACTTTCAAAACCTAAGAATCCACAATGAAGCCACAAAAAGAAACCCAACCATGCAGCAAAGAGAAGAAAAGGGAGACAAGCTTGCTTTATCCCTTACAGAGACAACCACGACAGTGCTGGTATGCTTCATGACGGCAACCAACTTAGAGAGACAAGCTTAAGGGCGTGAGGTAATGTGGGCTAGGGTACGTAGAGTGCGAGTATGCGAGAAAAAAAAGATGAAAATTTACTTCAGATTCAAAGACGGTGTTTATGAAACCCGTCTTTGGAGAATGCAATTCAACAACGGTGTCCACTAATCCAATTTTTGTAACGCGCAGATAACGTCATTTTTTATAGAAACGTTGTTGAAATAAATCTCTTATTTACTAAAATATCACCGCCTCTAAAACAAAATCATTTTTGGAACACCGATGTTGACTGCACGTCTTAGAATACTATTATTTTAGTAGTGCAGGTTTCTGGTAATCGATTACACAGTTATATTTTGAAGGGTCATATCTTTTCAAAGTGTTTACTGAAGTGTCGTTGCTAGTAATCGATTACAAACATTTGGTAATTGATTACATGATTCAAAATTAAAATTCAAAACCCTTTTTAAAAGTTTTTTTTCAAAATTGTCTTCTGGTAATCGATTACACTGCCTATTAATCGATTACTTGGAGTAGTTTGCATGGAATCTTAAGTACAAGCCCTATTACCACAATTATACACCCAAAAAAAATCTCATATGAATGCAGATAGTCAAATAAACTAGCATTCTATCCAACATGACAGTGAGCCTACAAACACATTCATAACAAAATTTTAGTGAACTTACAGTCTCTCTTTCACTTGTTCCTTCTAGTGGCATAATATCTTGTATCCATTCAATCTCTGCAACACGATACCTGCATAAAACATTTAAAGAATAAAGACATATTTACATGAAAGAAAAATAGTCAGATCAACAACTAGAGAATTCATGAAACACCTAGAGACAACTCACCCATCTTGATCCCAGGAACGGATGATACGAAATCTCCTACGACTTTCAATCTGCATGTAACAACACTTTCTTAAACATTGAAAAAATTTAAAATAAAATTAAAGAAAAACCAAGTCTATTTTAATAGAATCTAGGTAAAAATAGAAAATTCTTAGGAGCCTCCAAAGTATCCTAGGACCAATAACACTAGCCCAGCAGTGACAAAATAAAATGAGAAACAAACACCATTACAACTGACTCTTAGAGTGAACTTGTACAAGTTGTCAATTGTCCACAATATTTTCAAGTCCTTCTGGGAAGCACATATGATATAAACAAGAAATAGTTATAAGTTTCAAAAAATTGCTTTATGGATTTATCAAAATTGTCAAAAAAAATGATTAGGATAATATTTTTACCATGTGAGAACAGTGTAGACAATCAATATCATAACAAAAATACTTTTGCCTTCCTAAGCAATTTTTTCAGTCAAATATTTGTTCCTTGTCTTTGTTTCAAGTCAAAAAAATCCTAGACCCAATAGTTTCTTGATTTGGAAAAGAAGCATATTAAAGATAGGAGAATATTTTTATATTTTTTGAATCTCCTGTCATACGGAGAATCACACATGAGAAATGTTCTTAGAAAATAGAGAAAGAACAACTAAAAGAAATCCTACCAACAAAAATGAAAGTTGAGAGAGAGAAATTTTTTTTTTTCAAATTTCATCTTCAATAAAAAGTATTGTAACTAGAGCAATGAAGTATATATAAGTACATAGATAAATCAGTTAAATTTTCACCTCTATATAAAAACGACCATTTGGAAGTGGTTCACACCTACAACAAATAAATAAAATTATTTAAACCAAGTGACATACATGAGAAAGAATTTCAGATGGAGAAAGGGATATGTATATGAGATTTTTTATTTTCATGTGAAAAAGATGTCGAGCACCTACTCTGTTATTTCCACTTCACAGGAAAACTTAGCTAAGGAACTTGTTTAATCAAGTATAGCCTACAAGATCAAAAGACAAGTCACATACACACACATTAACAGAAGAAAATGGTTGGTGTTATATAGAGAGAAAGGGGGAAAAGGGGATAAGTGAAGTAATCTACCATTCCCATCCGATGATTGCCTTCCATTTTTCTTCTTACCTATTTTATTTAAATAAATTAGAGATATGATGACCTTCTGAGTTTCATACTATCTTATATTAGTAGTTTGGTATAATTTATAATTATGTTAATGGATTACTCCATGCCATGGATTGAATTGCCAAATAAATCCCATATTAGTGTCCACTGAAAGCTTCTATGCAAATTTGAAAATGATATACATAGCTCACAGACAACATATAATGATTGTCTAAGTGTAGTAAAATAATGATTGCATCCTAATATTTAAATCTCCTAAACTATAGGATATCAACGATCTTAATTTAGTTAGTAATCAACACTATATAAGTTATTATCTGTTGTCTTGTTTTTTCATAACTCTCTCTCTCTCTCTCTCTCTCTCTCTCTCTCTCTCTCTCTCTCACACACACACACACACACACACACACACACACATATATATATATATATATATATATATCACTAAATATATATTAAAAATATTAATCCTAAAATATGAATTAAAAATATAGTATATTCAACAAATTAATAAAGATAAGAAATCATTTTACAACCACGTAAATGTTTTTAAAACTCAACAACCAAAGCCTAAAAGTAAAAGTAAAAGTAAAAATAAGAAAGCCCAAAAGTAAAAATATGAAAGGAATTGTTGGTACATACCCTATGGTGGGACTTAAATGCTCTCCCGGCAAGTTACATGCTTCAGTCAAAGTTGACCTTCAAGCCTACACTTTCTTCATGTTGAAGCATGTGTTTCCCGTAACTATTTCTCTGATGTCGTATATCTATA